>NC_051178.1:119037670-119092670 GCF_013339695.2 Rhipicephalus sanguineus
CAACAAATTTATTGTGAAAAAACAAATGCATCGCCTATAAATACACATGAACCACTCGCATAATACTGCGTCACTGGACATAGCGCAGATAGGCCGCGAATAGCACAACCGAGACAGATTACGTCAAACGCCTCCGTAGATACTCAATTTCCTTGGGCAATAATGCGATTGACGGGGCGCTGACACAGTTTTCACCCAACTGCGCAATCTCATGCGCTTCGACAACTTCACGTGTTAGGCGATCCCTGTGCTTACTGACAACACTACATTTCTCAAAAATAGGTGAGCACGTGCACGACCTACAGTGGATTGCTAACCAGCCATCTAGTGCTCGTTTTACATTGTTGTCATGCTCTCTCACTCTATCGTTAGCACAACGACCCGTCTGACCTACATAATATCTACCACATGTGAGAGGAATCTGATACACAACATTTTCAATACAATCGATATACCTAATTCTGTGCTTCTTCTGACATTAAACAGCATTTGCCGCTTGACGAGGCCATACAATTCAATGAATCGGAAAGAAGGTTGTCAGAAGAAGCACAGAACTAGGTATGTATATCGATTGTATTGAAAATGTTCTCTAGCTGGAACAATGCACCGCTCGGGCACCTAGCTTGTTCCTTTGCATCGAATACGGAACTCTGGGCCGCACGGCTCGTCAGCACTCACGTTTGTAAAGCGCGCCTCGCAAGCATGGATTGGGTGAGGAGAACTGTCTATGTTCGCCTGTGCACATATGCAATGTCTTCCCTGTCGCAAAGGTTATTTACGTGTGTCAGGTACTAAACTGCTCGTGAGATAAAGATTAGATTGTGCATAGAGTATTCGCCACTTTCGTGTCGGGGTATCAATGGGAACCAACGCGCAGGTTCCCAGGTACACTAACTTATGCCTCGGTTTCTCTTTTAAAAATTGGCAGATCGTTCACACTTTTACACCACGGCTACCCTTGGCTCTGGCTAACTAAAGGTGGACCTAGAGAATGCGTTGTGCCCTTCGGCTTTGAAAAAACATGTACTCAGGCCTACATGACTAATATGAGTATGATATACAGTAGTAGCAATTAAGGATGTAGAAAAATACGTTCCTCCCCAATGCCCTCTTTGCTTTATTGTTCAATTCGAGGCTCTGCCTTACTAACGTTTGAAGTTTGAAAAACTGCGCGTAGACGAAAATGTGCTCTATTTTTGGAAAGAGACGTAATTCCATTCCGATTCCATTCCGTGCAAAATGCGCTTAATTTCATATTCCATTCCTCCAAGCGTTGTCCCCATTCCATTCCCATTCCATTCCGGGGTCGCGAAAATGTGGAATGATTCTGGAGTCATTCCAATTCCGGAGTGGTAACTCCGCAACACTTGACTCATGATTGAAAAAAAAAATTGTGTTATTCGTGTTTCTTCACTTGTATCCGTTTATCACTGGTTCAGTTTTTTTTTTTTTCTATAAGCAATATTCGATCATCTTGGCTGCCCTTCGTTTTTTGGTGTATGACGTTCTCCTCTCGTTTTCGTCTAAGTCGAGTTTGAGAACAACCAAAAACAAATTTTACACCCAAAGCCGCGCATTGTGACACCAGCTTTACATTAATTGGACTCGCACATCGCGTGCAGTGACGACTGAGCTCATAACCACTTCCGTGTCAGATAACAGTGCTCCAAACTCGCGCACCTGTCGTGGTAGTAGCAGCAAGGTAGACGGGGGCTTCACGGCACTCATCGATTTGGCGCTACGGTGCACGATGGCTTTCATCCCTCTGCAGGTTAACCGCTGTACTATCCCGTGGCTGCACTGACCTCGGACACGTCAGCGCGTCAATCGATAACATAGCCATTAGCAAGTCCGATACAGCATATACCGCTGGCTGTAATGCATGGCCTCTCGTATGTGCGGAGCAGCGCCAGAAACATTGCATGATCTTATCTCAGACCATGTTAAACGGCAAAGACGCAACTCCCGAAGCAGTTTTCAAGCGCCCTAAACATTTCCGAATACGCAGTTTTTTTTTTCTTTCTTCATCTTTTTTTTTTTTTGAGACGTGAGATCAAGATGCATAATCGGCCATAGGATAGGCGGCAGTCGTGATGCCTACAAGTGGTTTATGTTCACGTTTCAAGGTTGCTCACAAAATTGCATCAACATCATCGGAAATAACAGCTATCCGTGAGGATTTACTAGTTATTTCTGTTCACATACCACGGCGGCAGAGTATGTTGGCCGATTCTAGGTCAGCTCTGCAAGGAATCGGATATTAGTTGAAGCAAGGTGCAGGAACAAGAAGCTCATTCAAGAGATCAAGTATGAGGAAGCGCGTGAGAAAGGCCACGTCATAGTGCTCCAATGTGCTCACGCCCAGCAATTGTGGAATCTCAGGAAATCGGTCGGTAGATACACGAGCCCAGCTTGCGAGCACCGACGCCGACTTGGTAGTCGTTCCTCTCTCCGTGCACGACGTTACGGAACCGCTCTGCTCCGCAATATCGAACGACTACTGATTGCCCTCCATGGGCAAATCCCAACTTTTTTCAAGATCGCGTTCTCACGATAGCCCAAGATTCACGACTTCGCCGAAAGTGAAGTTATAAGACCTTACTGCTCTGTCTGAGACTCGGACAGGCATTCATACGACATGGTGTAATAGGCCGCAATCAAGACACTAAAGGTGGGGAATGTAATACACTGGAGATTGATTTCACGCATCTTCCGTGACTACACTCGTAACCATAAAGAACACCAGTCACTCGACGCCACACTGTCTGCTTGTACGACAGAGCCCTTTCGGAGCAGGCAATCCTCGGGACATGCGACAGCGGCGAAAGTGCTCTGCGTGCAGTAAAAGCGCTTCAGGTAGACTTAACGGAGAGTGGTTTCACCTCCCCACTCTAGATTTAAAGGGACACTAAAGAGCAAAACGATTTTTCTCGCATTAGTAAAGTAGTCTTCCACGATACCAAAAACACCACGCTTGCTGCGAGAAGACGCTTAATAAGCGAGAAAACGCGCAAAGAGAAAATACAGGTGGCGACGCCACTTTGAAATTCCCGCACCATTTTCCGTGACGTCACATATTTTTGACGGCGCCTGCTTGGACCTACGTAAAATTCGTAATCGTTTAAATCGAAGTACATTGTCCTCTGAGGAGGCCAGAGACTTGACATAACGAATTTATGGAAATTTCGTAGAGCCAGTGGCGCCAAAATACGTTAAATGCTCTTTGAAACCTTTTACGTCACGAATTACAAAGTTCGGCACGAAATTTAAAAATGAAACATTGAACTTGGTTTTCTCCTCTAATAATAAACCTATGGTGGTGAAATAAACAACACAAGAGTTCTCTGAGCACACTTTATCAATCTAAACCAATTCATCGTTTCTCTTTAGTGTCCCTTTAAAGGGGTACTGACACAAAATTTCGCGGCCGAGATAGCCTGCTGGATCGATTCCCGTGTACGTGCGTGTACCATCTGCAAAATACCGGCAGCGAATAAAGCTTGGAAGGTATTTTATATGAATTTTGAAGTTCGCGAGCGCAATCCAGCATTATAGGCCGCACCTAGTGCATTGACACCCTCGGAGGTGACCCGAGGTGACCCCCCTACTTCCCCTACGTAACCGTTGCAGCCGGTACAAGTTACGATGACGTCGTAGCCGCCATTTCTGTTTTGACGCGCTTCCCGACGAATCGCTCCTCGCCAGCGGGTCAAACATGAAGGGATTCGCCACGTCGAAAATTCCTTCGATCCCCGCCGCAAGAAAATCGTCGCCATCAGACGACGATGAGCCCGATGACGACAGACAGCGCGGAAATGCGCCACTGTTCTGTGTGCTCACGTGACCGAGCGTTTCACTCGCTAGGTGGTGATAGTTGCACCCGGCGGCTTGCCGTTTTTGGAGCTCTGTCAAACCGAAACTGAGGCTGTGTCGGTAATGAGGAGCTTGTAATTAATTATCTGTCGCGCGCTGCAGCAAACAATGTGCCGTGTTATGACTAACAGGCCCCCAGCAATACATTGCAGCAAAAAAACGCGGGGCCGAAAATTTTTGTGTCAGGACTCCTTTAAGGACCCTGCACTGTGACGCGGTACCGCGCTGGTGTATGTGCAGAACACGTATGCGTATCACACATGTATGCGAAATTTCCTGTCCACAATAATCAGTCATTCGCTCTCTCTCTCTCTCTCTCTCCGTCCCTTTCTCTTTCGCTCCCTTCTGCCCTTCCACGCAGAGTAGCAGGCCAGTGACAAAGCTTTTTGCCCAACCTCTCCGCTTTTCTAGTCTATCTATCTATCTATCTATCTATCTATCTATCTATCTATCTATCTATCTATCTATCTATCTATCTATCTATCTATCTATCTATCTATCTATCTATCTATCTATCTATCTATCTATCTATCTATCTATCTATCTATCTATCTATCTATCTATCTATCTGTCTGTCTGTCTGTCCGTCTTTCATCAATCTTGCCACGAAGCAAAGAGTCGTGGACAGTTTTACGAGACAGCTTTCACACTTCGAGTCCGATCACTCGGAGAACGACGAATCGCTACATCTCACTTCTATGTCGGCCGCCTTTGGCTTTTAGCCATTGACCGCCCGGTGCGTATAACGAAGCGCTGCTTCACACACTTTCGATGGGACGGAAAGACATTAGCAGAACGAGAGAACGACAGCGAGTCTCAGGATGAGAAGTGACAACGGTGTCTACTTTCGCACCCGCTTAAGTCGTATTTCATTGTGGCCTCCCAGAGCAACCCAAATGCGGTTCGGTATCCTTGTCGCGCTGCTGAGAAGCTGAGAGAAGACTCTCTGACCAGCGAAACTGTCTCAGTAAGGCACTTGAACTTAGCGGTCCTAGCCAAAGTTTTGCTACACGAAGTTGATCCTTGCTGTCTATTACGCAACAGGTATTATTGTTATTAATATTAGCGGTAGTAGTAGTAGTAGTAGTAGTAGTAGTAGTAGTAGTAGTAGTAGTAGTAGTAGTAGTAGTAGTAGTAGTAGTAGTAGTAGTAGTAGTAGTAGTGAAAATCATTAACCGTTGGTTTTCAATCATAGCGATGTCAGTGAAGGCTGCTTCTTCAATTTTATGTTCAAACGTTCTGCTGGCGATTGTGTGAATGCGCACTCCAAGAATTTCGAGAGTCAGAGCCTGTTTACAAACAGGTGCGCCTTTAGTAACGATCAACAAAACCGCTGGCATTGCTCGTTATGCGGAGTTTTTAAAAACAATTGGTTATATGCTCACTCAATGATTTTTCCAATAAATTGTGTTCAATGATAACATGACCTGTACTGTGAATCTTATTATCTCCCTTGCTTTTTTAATAGCATATTTCATAACGTAATGGTACGAGATTATCAGCATGGCACTTAGTGTTTAAATTTTTAAAGCTAGGTTCAATTTTTCTCACCGGTGATGTTGACAGGGCGCTGACGGGCAGCGTATTGGAAACCAGCGCTTCGTGCCGTGTCGTCCTTTATTCCACGCGCCTCCTCTGTGCGCTGTCACCTTCGCCATGGCAATGTTGCCGAGCTTTTTCGGAAGCTTCCGGCCTCGCATATCATGCTGCCGGCGTCTTGTCATCATAGCAGCACAAGCGCATTAGAACGAGCCAATCCCATGACTAAGCAGTCCGGAATGTTCGAGAAGCGAAACGACACGTTTCCTGTTAAACGTCTGTTTGTGAAACGAATGGCAGCATGATGCATTGAAACGGTGCTTGGTATCAAGACTTGAATACCGCTGTGATTCGTGTGTGTGTATAGATGAACGAGTTATTCGTTTTAAACTGAGAACTTGCTGGTGTCATAGTTGCGAGTAAGCGGACTTGCCTTGCGTATTATTCCTAATAAAAAAATTCCAAAAGTTACGACCCCGCCGTAATAATACGTCCTACTTTGTAGTAATTCTCTAACACATTCATTATAGCGTCCATTTACGAGTATATTAAGCTTTCTAAGTGTTTATTTCATAGCCTACATTAGGCAGGGGCTATCGTAAGCACGTTCAAATAATTTCGCTTTTAATTATGCATAACTGAACATAATTTAGATGGCATGTATACAAAGTGCATCTTGTGTATCTACGACTTGCACACTTTGTATCATTTAATTTCTCGTCATTTCCACTTGCACCAGCAAACTAGGCGCGTCGCCCTGGAAACCTCTCCAGGATTCGTTCAGAAGCCCTCCTATTTCATCGTCTCTTTCGAACTAAAATCAATTGAATTCGCTACGACTATTTATGGGTAGCAGTGAAAAAAGCACTGACACTGTTACGTAACGTTACGTATCGTAAAAACTACAACTATATTAAGCGCATACGAAAGCTTTTGTCAGGGTGCTGAATATCCGTCAGCGTTACCGCTCCCGCGTAGTGCGAATCCTTCTACCTGTATTGAATAATGATCGCTGCCGTAATAGCTAGCACAGTGGTAACCAATGGCAACTTACTGTCAAGCAGCAAACAAATCGATAAGGTTATGTATAAGTCACTCGCGAACAAACCATCCGCGCGCACCGTCAGAACAGCAGTAGTTTGTTATGGTAATGTTCGACTAAACTAGAACGCGTCGATAAACGAGAGCGCGTGGAAAGAAAAGGCTTCCGGAGAAGAACCATTTGGCGGAGAGGTGATTCGGGCTAGTTTGTTATTCATGTTCGTTTGGGAACATGGCTTAGACAAGGGACACGTGTTCTTGTGCGCTCGTATCTTGTTCGTGCGCTCTCCTAAACGAATGAGGAGGAACACTGTAAAAGTCTGGACGACGACAAAATAAAAATGTGCAGTTGTTGCGTATCGTACACAAAAAGTACTAAAAAGGAAAGCTCAGATGCCCTTGCCTTATCTGGAAAATTGTGGCAATCGAAGCTTAGCGTGTGCGTGCCTGACGGATACGTACCACTTTCCTTTCTTTCTTTCTTTCTTTCTTTCTTTCTTTCTTTCTTTCTTTCTTTCTTTCTTTCTTTCTTTCTTTCTTTCTTTCTTTCTTTCTTTCTTTCTTTCTTTCTTTCTTTCTTTCTTTCTTTCTTTCTTTCTTTCTTTCTTTCTTTCTATCGCATGGCGCAATGCTCTCTCCTAACTGTTTCCGTCTTCCATGCTGGAAATCGGACCTTCATTCACGTGCTAAGCGGCGCAATACTTCAGTTGCTACAGGCAACAACGACGGTGGCGCGTTGGTATCCAGGCAACAATTAAATATGCCAGCGTGAAATGAGAAGTCGCCTCGATAAAAAATAATATCAGATTGCCGTATCAGAGACGGCCGATCGCCGACAAGTCCACGATCGAGAGAGTGTCAGTTATGGGAAAACGGCGCATACAACAGTTCGGATGTGACCGGCCCGCATTCGAGGGCCTCGTTTATGTACGCTCGCCGGCGCCGGGTTTTCCATGTACGACGCCGCCACCGGAATATGTAAGTTATAAGAATTTCGCTTAAAAGGTACATGATGGAACCCGTTTGTGACCTTCATGGCTGTTTTTGAGTATGCAGTTCTTCGCCTGCAGCATTATGAACTCAACATGGACAGGTTTTCCGAGCATTCAGCAGTTTGTTTGTTTGTTTGTTTGTTTGTTTGTTTGTTTGTTTGTTTGTTTGTTTGTTTGTTTGTTTGTTTGTTTGTTTGTTTGTTTTCATTTAGACAGCAGTGCATAGCCTACTTATATATGATTTCGTGCGTCCTGGGGTGCTGCTGTTCCGGAAGTTGTACGGTGGTACACTTAGCGTAGACATATTTGCACAGCGCTAAATGAACGAGAACGGATGAGAGGACACAACACAGGCGCTGACTTAAGTCAGCGCCTGTGTTGTGTCCTCTCATCCGTTCTCGTTCATTTTGAGCTGCGCAAATATGTTACTGTATCACCTTCGCACACACACGGTCGAGAATCGCCACTAAAAATTATGCATGTCAGATACGTGCGCTATTCATCTCAAACGTAGATCCTGTATTTTCGCTGCGCACTCACAGCACTGCCACTTTACGCCAGAAACTAATTTGTACTCCTATAGGAGCTTCGAGTCGACGATAGTTCGAAAACAGGGAAAATAGACGCCAGTTTATTTCATAGTATGCAGTTGGGTCGCTTCGCTCTCAGCAAAAACAAACAAGCCCGAGATCATCCGCTTCTGAATCGCAGTCTACAGCCTTGAAATCAATGCGCTTTGAACGCACTGCATTTACAAAAAGGGACAACCCCGCTGCGCTGCTTTCCTATTTCACTCCCGCCGGCAACACTACCCGCGTCGCACACGCTGCTATAGACGTGCCACCTTTCCGCGAAGCCATAAACCGCGCAGTGGTCGAGGCGTTGAAACAGTATCGGCGACAGAGATGCGTCAATGGATGCCGACGACGCATGCATGGGCGCGCTTATCTCCTCCCTCGCGCCAGTCGCGCCCGGCGGGCACAGGGCGAAGCGAACGACAAACGCCATGGCTTCTCACGGTTCTGGGAAGCGCGCACCTCTGCCGTGCCACGGTACGGCGGGCCGACGATTGTGCAGTCGTGTGTAGTAGCGCGACAAGTTGTAACGTGACAACGCATTCCGCATCGAGATCCTTATCGGCCGCATCCTCAATTACGCATTCGCCGCCCGTATACGTAGACCAGCAGGCCGCGCGATGTCTGAATCACACGTGTCGCCGGAGCCGCGTGACCGACTGAGCGCGCCGTCGTCCGTATATAGCCGCCGCACACGTGACGTCTGTGGAAGGTTTCGTTAATGGTGTAACGCCTGATCTCTCGCGTCCGATTAGTGGCAGTATCGCGCGAAAATCGATCGATTATTTGACCTTGTAACCCGATAGCTACAACATCGTTATAAAAAGAAAGTGCCGCCGTGCGCGACCGTGAAAGTTGTTTAAAAAGTTCGCGGATATTAGCGACGTTATAGTGCAATTTGCACTTTTTCTCTCATTCTTCTCTTTCTTTCTTTTGTGCCTCCCCTAACCCCTTCCTCAGAGGAGGGTAGCAAACCGGATATTTATTTTCCCATTAACCTCCCTGCCCTTCCTCCTTACATTTACCTCTCATTCTCTGTCTTTCTTATTTTTATAGTAAAGGGGTAACTTATTACATTCACATGTTATTGTTGCACTTACATGTTTATTTATTTATTTATTTATTTATTTATTTATTTATTTATTTATTTATTTATTTCAGTACCTTCAGGGCCCGAAGGCGTTACAGAAGGGAGTGGGTAAGAGTATACATAGTAATAAGAAAAATAAGAGTGAACAAAGAAAAATGCTGCTAAGAGTAAACATCACATTCAACAGCAGCCTTAAAAGCAGTGACATCGGTCAATTGGGCAACAGAGGAGGGTAGGTGGTTCCATTCGTTCGAGGTAGTGGGAATAAAGGAATCGTGAAAGAACTTGGTATGTGAAAAAGGAATGTGTACTTTGTGGGGATGGTCACATCTATATGACATGTAGTGTGGTTTGGAAAGAAGGTCTTGTATTAGTTGTGTCTTGTTTGGAAGAAGGTCTTGTTTTAGTGCTATGTTTACATGATTTAGGCGTTCTAGTGATTATTCTTATCTTTCGTTATAAGTTGTCAGCAGCGAGGAATCAGTGGTTGAATACGCAACTTCGTTTAAGTGGCCTTCTATCAAGCAATCGCGCTCAGAGTGAACTGGGGCGCCGTCACTCTGATATAATTTAAAGGGCCCTCACCAGGTTTGACAATATTGAGCTAACGAGCGCAATGCATACACTGGGCGTTCACGATCACGTCTGCCAAAATTTGCAACGCTACGCGCCGCAGAAATGGGTCAAATTTCAAGGTGAACGCTGCTTGCCCTTCCTCTCGCGGGCGCGCGCTTTAGAGAATGAGGGGATGACGTACATGAGAAAATGGCCCTACGTAGATGGTAGTGCTGTGACGTCGCCAACAGTAGCACGTGACACTGCGATAATTATTTGACACGACATGTGTAGTTTGTGTAATTTGTTGCTTGAATAGATTAATAAAACTTGTAAGAGAAATAATGAGACACACAATGGGAATGTGTGCATCTTTTTCATTTTTTTTTTCGTGAATTGCAGCGAGATGCGGGGCTAATCTGCCTCCCTTTCCCATGCGTTCGTGTTCCCGCGGTTAGCGCATCGAGCAGACGCCAGCCCTGGAAACGAAAGTAATGTTTTGGCGCGTTCGAGCACTCATTATGCTCATTTATTCTACCGCATCCAAGTAAACGTTAATGCGGCACTCGCTCATGATACCGCCACGGCCGCTACATAAAAAAACCTGGTTTTTTTTTATGTAGCGGCCGTGATAACGCCACTCTCGTGCCCGTGCAAATGTCTCAACTTTCATGCCCGTCCCGCAGAAACAGGCAGTACACCACAGAGAACGCTGACAAAACGCCCACGGCCGCTACATAAAAAAAAAGGTAGCGGCCGTGCAACGCTGCTCGCGTGCTCGGGCTGGCTCGGGCACGTCATGCGCACGTGACCATGCATGCGCATGACGTGTTCATGCGTATGTGTCAAGTGAACAGGGCAGGCTTGCTAAGGCTACACGGAGCGAGTGGAAAGGGTTTGAAACTCGCCTCCTCGCATCATGGTTTCGCGCCGCTACAAATTATTGTTTTTCTGTGATGAACCGACTTGAAAAATTCTTGCGGCATACTGCTCTTCATTCGGCACACAGCACCTTCCAGCGTCTAACTAAAATTTGCTATGTGGCCTGGTGAGGGGCCCTTTAAGGCCACCTACCGCTTGCATCATCAGTTTGACACGTCCAGTTTGACATAAGTTTTTATTATTATTATTATTATTATTATTATTATATTATTATTATTATTATTATTATTATATTATTATTATTATTATTATTATTATGTGTTGTTTTGGAAATGTGAGCGCTTTTGTATAGCGTCAGCTAATCCTTTTCACAGATAATAGAATTCATGAAAATCACAGCAATGAAGATAAAAATTACATGAAAGCCCACGTAGGGAGTGTTCATGTAAGTCCATTCACGTAGCGACACACAAAATACAGTCCAGTGCAGGCCCGTAGCCAGAAGGGGGGACGGGACTACGGGCCCGCCCCTTCCCCCTCCCTTTCCCGAAATTTGTGAAGTAGGTGTTTTTACCAAAATAAATAATGAAAATAGGTGTTTTTTTCAAATAGTCAAGGTTTTCAGCAAGTGCCCCCCCCCCCCCCCCCGAAAAACATTCCTGGCTACGGGCCTGGTCCAGTGACATAACATTATAGTTCACATAAAAATAAGTCACACGAACATCGTATATGTTGAAAATAATACGCAAGTCCAGCCACGTAACAACACTGAAATTGGCAAAGTCCAGCCACAGGGGTACTGAACAAGTTTGCACATGAAGCGACTCAAGCTCTCTTCGAAGCAAAACACTGAGCCAGCAGCAAGCTGCCTGTTCGGGCACATATACTGTGCACATCTATGTTCGCCGAGACAGCGGTAATCAGCACACACTAAGCGACCTAAGCTAGTCGACAACCGTGTACACGGGTATGTTGAGGTTATATGCATACCGCAAGAGTACGTCAATTTCTTGAACAGTGCTCAGCACTCTTTAGCTGAGAAATATGCCGGTTATCAGAGGTATGCCTAGGAGAAAGATTTCATTTTTCGACATTGTTTAGTCGCTGGAGCGAGTTTATATGATTAAGACAGCAGGCTCCTCAGTGACCTATTTTCTCGCAGTTTCATCATTTAACAACGATACAACAGGATTCGGAAAAATGTCGCGGTGGCGGCCGTGAGTTGAAACCGCGACCTGCCACTCAGAACCACTGCTAACTATGCAGCTACCAGGTCACATTGAAGTTCGATAAGTGTTGTGGGTCGTGTAAAAATTATGGACGACAGGATGACTCTAATCATTTCTGAGGTTTTACGGGCCAATACCACGATATATGATTATGAGGAAGGCCTCCGAAAATTCGGACCATCGGCTGTTCTTTCACGTGTACCTAAATATAAGTACACGGGCCTCTAGCATTTGGCCTCCATCGAAATGACACCACGGCGATCGAACCCGCGACTTTTGGGTCATCATCCGAGCACTGTAACCACTGTACCACCAAGGTGGCCGACCGGGTGGCTCATCGGCTAAGACATTTAACAACAAGGTTGCCGGTTCGTTTCCCCGCTGTGGCGGCCACATCTTGTCGTGGGTGTAATGAAAAAAAAAAGAAAGAGAAATGAACAGCACAAAATCAACACAACGCTTTGGAAGTCAACGGGACGTGCAACTAAATACTTGGTAGAAGCGAAACGTGACATAGAAGGAACGACAATGTGCTTGTTGGTTGCTTAGGTACAAATAAAGGAACCCCTCCTGGTTTCTCAATTTTTAACAAAATAGCTGGAAAACCTAGGTTAATCTGCCTTAATTCGAAGGAAATTAATGGCGATCATTATCCCCATCAACACCTCAGCGTAACACCTCAGCTGGCAGTTGGAGACATGGTCAGCTTTGGACACGGTCTTGTTTTTGACCCGGCCCTGCCTTGCGCCGTCTCGCTCATAACACTGCCCTACTTTTGTCCAATGCTACCAGTGTGTCCGCGTTGCGTCTCGTTTGACTCTCTTTCCTGCGGCGGCTCTCGCGTCGGCGATCCGCGTTTTCGCTCGCGAAAAAAACGTGCCACGCGGTTGCAGCTTTAGCACGGCCGTGTGAACGCTGTAGTCGGCAGCCCTCGCATTCTACAGACGTAAAGCATTGGATTGGGGCGAAGGGCTGCAGAGAGCGCATTATTCAGTAGCCGACCACGCGCCTTGCATGCATAATTACCCGACAGCTTCTCGCGTTACGCAAGGAGGAAGAATGTAAATGAAGTACAAACGAGGAACTTATGGTCGCACCACTTCCAGAGGCTTTAAGACGGTTGCACGCTATAGAGTGCCCGACTCCAGAACGATGTAATCAAGTGGGTGACAATTGCGTGTATATAGCAGCAGAAAGAAGGCGTCTCCAAACAGAGCCAACGTTCACAGCCGCCATAAATTTCGAGTTTAAGTGGACAGTGATCGTACGTTGCCAATACAGAAGCGTTTCACGGGACGGAGGGTGAGTGCAACTGTGGAGAAAATATAACAGAGGACCGAGAACAGGAGAGAGTGAAAAAGCAAGAAAAGAGGGAGAGGGTGCTGTAGATGATCAAGCTATAGCTTCGCGCTGCTTCATCGGCATGCATCCTCAGATGCGTTGATATGCAATCGAATTTAGATAGCGCCCTATAATCCCACCTGAGGGCCAGCAATTCATACTCGTTCAGTCAACAGGCCCCCGCTGCGATCTCAACATGCTCTCCCCCTCTTTTTTTCTCCTTATTTGGTGATTCTGACAGGCATAGAAGAAAGAGAGAGTGAGAAAAGAGAGAGAATACGCGGCTGGAAAAGATCCAAAGGCTATTACGGTTCCCTGCACTCGCTACGATGCGGCCCGTTCGGTGCCTTGTCGCAACCGTTCGATTCATTTCGCGGCGCATCTCTTTCTTTTTTCTTTTTTTCCTCTCTCTTTCTCTAACCCCTTTCCTGGCATGTGTGCATGGTCCAGCCGACGGTAAAACGTCGAGCGCCTCCGCGCCGATCTCCTTGGCTCCGTGCCTGGTCCCTTTCGGTGTCGGCACTGATAGCGTCACCGTAGTCGTCGATTCCTCGGCGATCGGCAATACCCCTCTCTCGCTCTTTCACCGCGCGCATAAAGTCGCTCTGACTGGATCAGGAAAGCCGATTTGAGATACATATACACAAGTCTGTCCACCACCGTGAGACCGATCGCGCTCGCCGGACATGCCCATCAAGCAGCGGACGTCGACAGGAATGCACGGAGGAAGAAAAAGTGGGTCACTACGATAAAAAGGCAATAAAACCACGAAGAAGAAACGGGACGAAAGGGTTAACAGGTCAACTGAGACGGCTGTTCACGGACACGAATGGCAACAATCACGGCCCGCGTGACGTTAGCGCGACGTGTACTCGAGGTAGCGTGGAAAGTGATGGCGCCTTGCTCCGTGAGTGCGCGCACGCGTGCTATACACTCCACGCGCGGCACATATTAAGCTATACGCACGTCGACTGCTGCGCGCTTGCGTTTATCTCGTACAAGCTGAGATACACTCGTTCTCGTGTACGTGCCCGGTATTGAAACGGAGCCGTGATTGAGCGTGTGATGGGAGTTCGTAAACGATTCCAGATGGCAAATCACTTTATCGCACTGTTACTGCTGTAGTAGCGGGGAGACTAGGAGACTCTTTCAACCGATGGGACGTGGTGGTGGTGGTGTCCACTTGCCCGTGAATATTAGCGGCAGTGGTCGGAGAGGGGTAGTCAAGCCGCCAGAATAACTGCTCGTTTAGAGTGAGGTAGACGAAATAAAACTGCATCGTTGTGATCAACGTTCGGCAGTTTGTTCGGGCAATATTCATTCGAGTATTCGTCAATGTGTGCGGCCCGGAGAGGGGGGCAGAGGCTTACCGCGGAATAGCTCGGGGGAGGAATGGCAAGCGTGTCATCTGCACACTACACCCCCCCCCCCTACCCGGACCGCACACATTAGCGCACACATATGTAGAGATACCGGTACATGCACGCAGGGCTCAATTCAGAGCTTGTTCAGACGACCCTGCTACCTTTTTACTTTTCGAAACAAAAGCATACATGATAGAGGACATTAAATTCATTTCCGCATATGCAGTGATCAAAATGCTTTTGCGAGATGACAGTAACCTGGTTCTGCCCTCCTACCCCACCCCCTTCACTTGCAGTTATGTTCTAAACTCCGTCTCGTTCTTTGCATGCGAAATAATGTTAAAGTGAGGAAAAATCTCGCTTCCAGTGAACTGCAAGTCAATTCGGAACGTGAAATTTCAAGTACAAAAGAAAACAGGGGCAATTTGCGCATGCGCAGTAAGGGTGGTCACGCCGCACACCACCACCACCACACCACCGGATTGAACTCCGCCATAAGATGCTTCGCATCTAAAAACAACAGTCCGGGCACGGTAAGCTGAGCGTCGGTTTGACCAGCGAGGGCAGAATGCCCCCGTGCGTAGAGCGGTGATTACGGACATTTCATCAATCACGTCATGTCGCTTTAACGAGTCCTCAAATTCACCCGTTACCATAGTTTACTCGAAATTACGACGAATGTTTTATGCCGCGATTGCGTCTTCTTCCATCTCATCTGCGAGTTCGCCCGCAACTAAACCAACCTGGAATTACACTGTAAGTGATCAACAATCACCGTTTCCAAGATCATCTTCCGGAAACAAAAGCGAGAGAACACCACCACCAAAGGGGGTGACGTGTTTGTGCGCGGCGTCTGGACCAAGGTCTCTCGTCGCAGATTGCTCGCTCTAGCGGGCGGGCGCATACGAGACGGGTCTTACTACATGCCCACCCATGACCGGCGCCGCACTACCGCCACTCGCAGGGGTGAGGCAGCGGTGCGGCGTGGTTCCTCAGGACCCGGCGCGAACACACACACACACACACACACACACACACACACACACACACACACACACACACACACACACACACACACACACACACACACACACACACACACACACACACACACCACACACACACACACACACACACACACACAAACAAGCACGTACATATACAGACTCGTCCTCGGACGGCAGACGATCGCTAGGGAAACTAAGTTCTCGAAGGGGACTGCTCCGAGAGAGCGAGCGGAGAGGAGCGGCGCGTCTTGCCGCCGGGAATCGATAGGGCCCGGGGCCCCGCGCGGTTTCCCGAGCCCTCTCCCCGTCGCTTCCCTCTTATCCTTGTCACCATATTACTTCTTCCTTATTTCCCTCCTTTCCGATGGCCCTCTCTCCCTCGCACGCCGAAGAAGAGACAGGAGCGGCGGCCGAGACGGTTGGAGATAAAGGGCGCTCGATAGAGGACGCGAGGGATGCGGAGAGGGGGCGCGGGGGGTACCGGAAAAGAGGGAAGGGGGATGTTCCAGACCCGGGCCGGGCCCGCCGGCGAGCCGGGAAAAAGTTTTTCTCCCCCCGTCGCCGCCGTTGCATCGCAGTGCACTGGCGGTACAGGAGGGCACTGGGACATCTGAGTCCCGCAGTGCACCCACCGCATGAGACGCGGTGGCACGAAGTCCCGAGGAATGTACGGGACTGACCTAGCTGCTCCCCAACGTTCTTTTTTCCCTTTCGTCTTTGCAACCTCCCGTTTCTTTCTTCTGGGTTGTGTCCCTGTGGCCGTCCGCGCTGTTCTTGGAGTCTCTTTTATTTCTGCTCTCGAACCCGCCTTGATAAGTGATTCAATTAAGGGCCCTCGCGCGCTTGTTTGTATACGTGGTGCGTTGTATGTGCTGCGCAAGAAGGAAGCGAGAGGGACTTGGCGTGGTTTCGAGTATTGGATCGCGTGGCGGATTGCTGCCTGGCCTTGCTTCGTCGTGGAAGTCAAATGCGAAATAATAAAGACATCTATCTATTCGGGTACATACAGTGATCAGGAAATGGCAAGTGAGAAGAGAATAAAAATGAGACACGCGACCCGCGCGATTGTCTGTCAAAATAAATGATAACGCAACGTCGTCGGGTCGGCGCGTGACAAAACAATGCCGGTGTGTGTGTGTGTGTGTGTGTATTGTGTGTGTGTGTGTTGTGTGTGTGTGTGTGTGTGTGTGTGTGTGTGTGTGTGTGTGTGGTGTGTGTGTGTGTGTGTTGTGTGTGTGTGTGTGTGTGTGTTTGTGTGTGTGTGTGTGTGTGTGTGTGTGTGTGTGTGTGTTTTCCTGGACGCGGAAAACAGCGGCCAGACGACTGACCCAGTTAGGCGCCACACTTGCTTCACCCGCCAGGGTCACGTAAATAACAGCGCCCACAGTAGCTACTACGCATACAATGACGGCATGAGACAACTCAAAAGGCCCTGCAGAAGTTCGAGCTCCAGGCAACATCATTTGCGAGCTCTGGATTAAGCCGCAGTCCGCCTCGGCCGTACAGTGGCTAAGGTGCTCGGACGCTGACCCAAAGGTCGCGGGTTCGATCCCGGCCGCGGATGTCGCATTTCGATGGAGCCGAAATTATAGAGGACCGTGTACTGTGCGATGTCAGTGCACGTTAGAGAACACCAAATGCTGGAAATTTCCGGAGACCTCCACTACGGCAGGCCTCACGATCATATGATCATAAGCATATGGATGCCCCACCGATTCATCACTAGATAGATAGATAGATAGATAGATAGATAGATAGATAGATAGATAGATAGATAGATAGATAGATAGATAGATAGATAGATAGATAGATAGATAGATAGATAGATAGATAGATAGATAGATAGATACTTCAACTCATCTATCTTTCTCGTGATGAATCCATCTCACTGCGGGCTTTAAATTAGAAGGCGGCGCTTTGCTTGCCCTTCGTGCGGCGGCCGTTTCGATAGTGCATATTCTGGCGATGAGTCCGCGACAGCAGCAACACTTCAAGGCCGACAAGAGAGTTTTGGTTTATGTGGAACTGGATATGAAACGCGTGCACGTTCTCGTATGCCCCGCTTGACTACTCAAGGACGGTCGATCACGCAAATGGCGTTCGCACGCGATCCGGTCTGACGTCGAAGTTTGCGCCCGAGCCGCATCTGTGACCCGCGGGGTCGGCAAGGAAGCGGCTGCTTTTGAAATACTCCGCCGCACCACACACTCCCTTTCACTTCCCTCGAGTATTCCACAACATGCCAAATTGAAAGGAGACGAAAAATCACGCGATGCTGACGGTTTGCGATACGCATGGGCATGCATTCTAAGTAAGCCGCGCGCCGTGTTATACATACATACATATATATATATAATTGGGGTGTGCGAATATTCGAAAAGTTCGAATATTCGTCGAATATTACATTCGAAATATTCGTATTCGATTCGAAAATCGTGTATTCGAAATCTTTCGAATATTCGATAACTTCGAATATTCGAAAAATTCGAATATGCGATTCGATTATCATGCATAAAATAACTCGTCTTTCACATTTCTGCTGCGTTCGTATCGCTAAAAACGTTGCCGAGAGGAGCGATACACATCGTTAGTACACGGAGGCACGATATCTGCCTGCGACGAGCGCCCCAATACGTATGATTTATTGCTGGTGCATCTCCGACGTGCAGGCGCTGTTGGCGATCATGTAACCGTACATGTTCATATTATGCGGCCGTAATGTGCCGCACTACACTCGTTCACTATGCGGGACCACCTTCTGAAGAAAGACAGTGACCCACGTGACTGGTGCGTACTGTTCAGATACCCCAGTCTGGCAAAAGCGTTGCCCCATGTAACTCCCATACCAGCCAGTCTGTTGCAAGCGAGGGTGCCTTTTCAGTGCAGGGGGTGGGGGGAAGGGTTGTCTCTGTTACAAGGGAGCGGCTGCTGCCTGATCATGTTAAGCAACTAATATTTCTTCATGATAACATCTAGTCATTACCTTCATTGCGCCGTGATATGTGATGTGCATTGACAGCCTGGACATTGTGTTCTGGAGATAGCAGTGTATGTTGTGTTGCCAGTCAGGCTGTTAATGTTTGTTTTTTTTCAAATAGCTACATGTTAAATAAAATATTGTTACTTGTGGATGCATTTTCCCTTTGATATTCGATATTCGATTCGATATTCGAAGGTGATATTCGTATTCGATTTCGTATTCGAAAAATTTGAATTCGCACACCCCTAATATATTATATTATATATATATATATAGTGTGTGTGTGCGTGTGTGTGTTGTGTGTGTGTGTGTGTGGTGTGTGTGTGTGTGTGTGTGTGTGTGTGTGTACATATGATATATACACATACAATATGAAAAATTGTGGGAAGGGGGGGGGGGCGCTGATGAATGCCCCAAACCGTCCCCTGGCTCTGCGCTACTGGCAGATAGCCGCTTCACACGCGTACAGAGAAAGGATCGCGGTAAGGCTGACATTCCTGACTAAGAGGGGTTTCTCATGGTCGTGTCCTTTGAGTTACAACACTAAACTATTACTAAACTAAACTATGAGTTACAAAACTATTATTGTTATTATTATTACATCGTTCCAGTAAGTGACCAACAAAAATACAGTACCTCTTCTTCAATTTGTCTCTTAAAGTCCATATTAACAGAGATAGGCTAATTACGGCATTTCATAAGGAACATCATCCTCCCTTAAACATTTTCTTTTGTTTACTGAATTTCTTTTTGGGCTTATTTGCCGTCCTATTAGTGGCCAATATTCTGTTTGGCCATATTTATTTATTTATTTATTTATTTATTTATTTATTTATTTATTTATTTATTTATTTATTCATTCATTCATTCATTCATTCATTCATTCATTCATTCATTTATTCTATGTGCGATTGACGGTGACGCCAGATGAAGGAAAACTCCCTGGTGCTCTCACATTGCTTTCGTAAAAAAAGAGAGAGAGAGAGAAAAGCGGGCTGCGCGTGAAACGGCGCTATAAACATGACAGAGTGTGTAAAGCGTGCCAGCTATAAGGGAAACACCTTACTTCGAAACGGAACGAAATGAACCAAGGCTTATTCTATCTTCACTCCCCGTTTTACAGCAGCGATGTTAAGGTCGAGGTTGGCCGTAGAAAACGATCAACATCATCATGAACCGGCGCTCGCCAACTTCATCGACTTCCTCTTCTGCTTCGCTACCGGAAGACGTAAGCCGATTGGTCCGGCGAGGGACCCGATAACTTGACGGGCGAGAGAACGAGCACAGAGAGAGAGAGAGAAAGAACTAGAAAGAAAGAGAAAAATAAAATTTTTGGCGAAAAGAAAAAAGCGTTTGCCGAGACGAGATTCGAACCCGCGCACCCACGATCCGGAGACGAGCGTCCTAACTACTCGGCTATCCAGGCACTTCTTTTTTTTCTTTAATGCCTGGCAATATCACCTATAATTAGTCACGCTGGCAGAGCAGAGCATAGCCTTGTATAGTATAGTACAGCAAGTTGGTGGGAAAGGAAAGTGGGAGTGAGGAGGAGAGATGTGAGTGTGAGGAGAATGGAAAGGAGGAGGGGAGAGAGATTACGGTGAGAGAGATAGACAAATAAAAAGAAGGAAATGCAAACAGAGAAATAGAGAGAAAGAAAGGGAAGAAACAAAGAAAAAAACAGAAGGCCAGAGAGAGATAAAGAAAGAGAAGAAAGAGAAAATAAGACCGAAAGACAGAAAAAGAAATAGACAGAGAGAAAGAGTTAAAAAGCAACGGACACAAAAAAAGATGATAGAAAAAAAAAGAGAGACAAATCATAGCCATGTATAGTACAGTACAGCAAGTATAGTTTGCCGTGTGGCGTAGCAAAAACTATCATCTATCATGAACCGGCATGCGCTCTCTTCGTGCTCTTCGTGTACTACCAGTCCACAAGTTCTACTGTGACCCGGCCTTACGCATATTTGTGCAAACTGCGCGAAGATTTTCCTTTGTTTATTTTAATTCCCATTACGTCAGACAATAACGAATGTGGCATGTAATTTTCGTGTTCTTTAATGTCATCGACTGTCTGACATTTTGGGTATGAAATGTCGAATATCTGGAATGTTTCACCTCACCGGGTATCATATATTGAAGCGCTAATTTCAATAAGGGGCAAGGAGCTGCCCATTAGTTGCACGCAATGCGTGCGGCATAATGCGTCCCACTTTACCACGCGCCTGTATATGCGAGCACTGTATCCCTTTTTGTAACACTGTGTGTCACACGTTGCTGCCGATGCAGTGCTCCCTGTTTAACGATCTGTCTCTCTCGCCCACTTCGTTTGATTCTACGAGGTGCGGTCGGCCACTCCCCATGCGTACACGAACGTTCGTTGCCGTTCACGCAGCGGGACGCAGTTGTTCAAGCCGCTTCTTCCACACCTATACCGCTTCTTAACCGATCGAAGCAAGGTGGCTCGCGTCGCACCACCGCCGGTTTCGACATTCCGATACCGCACCTTGTCTGAGTACCGCGCCTACCAGGTTGCTGCAGGCTCAGGTGGTCTTGCTGCGCCGGTTATCACAGCGCGAACGGACGGGACAAGAAGGAACATGAAGTGCGAAGTGTAAAGACCAGTGCTCCCAAACACCTGGCCCGCGGACCGTTCACAAGCGGCCCGGCTCGCACATGTCTTCGTCCCATATTTTTTTTCTTCTTAATAAGTACGTTCGTGAGCTGCGCAGACGTGACGGGCCTCAAGTTCTTTTTTTCTTTTTTTTTTTCGTGAGGCAGCCCATGCGGTCACCATGTGTTGAAACATTAACGCGAAGCAAAAACTCTATATTACAGAATCGGCGCTCAGATTTCAGTCATTCGGAAGATCAGTATCGATCGGTTTCTCGAAACCCGGCGTCAAATTCCCTTCAGAAATGACCCATATATGAGACACGGGAAAGGCCTTCGAATGGCAACGATAGGTGACATTTTGTTGCACCCCTTAGGGCCATTTTTCTACAGCTGGCTAACTTTGGCGGCAACAAACGTACCCGTTATAACGAAGCAAACGCGGTAAGGCTCGTTAGAGGTGGTGTCTGCCTAATTACCAAGGTTATAAATAGGTGATGTTTATCGCAGAGGCTCGTGTCCTTGGCCTCCATTGCATGCAGCAGCAAAATGGCAAACGTGAGTTATTGTTATCCCATTTTTGTTTCCTTTATTAGTAAAAGAAAGAAGTGAAGCCGCTTATATGGCAGGTTTATTATTAATTTTTCTAGTCGCCCAGTATATGCGCATTAATTTCCAGCCACCGCTTCACCGGTTAACTCTGCTGGCGCAGCGACACTGTCGGCCTTGTAAACACGGCCGAGGGACGCTCCGTGTCTTTATTTTATTTTTTCTTCGCCAGCTTCACCGCGTTATAAGTGAGGTCACACTAGTTCCGTGCAACGTCTGTCGAAGACCAAAACCCGGATACGCGAACAGGCGCAAAATACAGAGGCACGACAAGCTTCGTACGCCACGCCGCCTTCGGGCTCTGTACGAACTTCATTTGGATTCTCTCACGCTTTACTTTACTGGTTTCGTTGTTTTTGTTTGTTTGTTTTTCTCATATCAATGTCGCGCACTCGGCAGACGAAAGGGTTCGCATTCCTGCAGTGGCAACATCGGACGCCATCTCGCCGCCGGACCGGTGCGCGGTCACGCCCTGCGTGACGAGCCAGGCTGGCCCCACTGACACACTCGCGGCTTCGTCTGCACTGCACGCAATTAGGCGAGACGGGAACTGCGGCGAGAATCATTCGTCTTCACGGCGCAGGTAATAAAGCGTGCACTGCTGCGCGCACCGGTGCGCCTGCTTCCGCCGGGTCAGTGGCCCGCGCGACGGCGGCTGCTGCTGCTCACGTTCATGGCGGGAATGCACTTTCCAGCCACGACCGCTGACGTCGGCATTTTGTCGCTTTTGCTACTTGGCAAAGACGCCGAATGAGCGCGGTAGGTAGCACGCAACACCGAGAAGGATGGCAAGAATAGATAGATAGATAGATAGATAGATAGATAGATAGATAGATAGATAGATAGATAGATAGATAGATAGATAGATAGATAGATAGATAGATAGATAGATAGATAGATAGATAGATAGATAGATAGATAGATAGATAGATAGATAGATAGATAGATAGATAGATAGATCCTCATAATTAAGTGATGTATTAAATAACTGTTGGGGTTTTACGTCCCAAAATCACGATATGATTGTTCGGGACGCCGCAATAGAGGGCTCCGGAAACTTCGAGCATCTGTTGTTCTTTAACGTGAACCTAAATCTATGTACTCGGGCCTCTAACACTTCTAAGCGACATCTTTAATTCTACACGCGCGATGGTACAGCGACGGGCGGTGGAAGAGCGCTTCTCTCAATGTAATCGGATCGCTAGCGCCATTCTACAGCGGTAAATGTATCATATTTAGTATGGAGATAATAAAATCTGGCGCCTCAGTCAGTGAGGAAAGCTGATTTCGCAAAGTCAAGAATGTTGTTACAGCACCAGCATCGTTGTTTTGCCACTGTGTTCTTTGTCGTGGTGTAATCTTTGTCGGACCAGTTACATAAAAATAAAAAAGGAACGCGCGTGGTAATATTGCTCAACCATCCTCACCGAATGCACGGCGGCCTTTATTTCCTTCGCTTACTCCTCCACACCAAAGGCTTTTGTTGCCATGTGGATTATGTCCTCAGTTTCCTGTGGCTGACATGAGTGTTGGGCTTTTGCACGAATGTTTTATCATTTTCGTACGCCGAGATGTCAAATGAACAGGGTCATGAAGCACCGTAAGCAACGCCAAGTCGATTTCAATTGTGCGAGTCTACGATAGACCCGCGGCATTTAGTCGGTACAAATGCAAATAGGTAGCGTTCACATCTTAAGGTGGCGGCACTTTAAATGCATCCGTGGAAGTCGTCTATATAGCCGACACTCGACGCCCTGAAGTCAGAGGAAGCGGCAAACGAAGCTTTGCTTTACAAACAGCTTACTGGAACTGCTTCACGAGGGGAGACGGGGAACAGTGTTTTGTTTTTTTTATTTGTCACGTGGCGAATGGAAACCAGACCGAGCGGAGTTGTCTTAGGGACGGTGTAGCGAGAAGGACGTAATGAATGACTCAGCAAAACTTCAATTAGCTCTCCTGTCGCAGAACAAAAAAAAAATTGAAGAAAATATCCTCTTCGTCGGCCGGTTCACCTGCCGATAACTAACAGACAGACCACGAAGGAGTGCTCGTAAGTTGAAATAATTACGCATCGCGCGTAAAGCACAATCACGCGCGTCTAAAACGCGAGAGGTGCGCGAAAAAAGCGCGGGAGAAAGGCAGTTAACCGTACGCGAAAAGCTCGACGTGGCTCGGGCTTCGCGTCGTTTTGCCCTTGAACGCTATTTTTTTTTTCCTTTACTTCCTCGGCCCGAGTGGCTGAACGGACACCTCGATGCGGCGCGTGCTGACGAGCCGCTCAGCACGCGATCGAGCTAGCGTGAACACGAGCGAACCCATCGAAAGAGTGTGCGCGCGCGCGCGCAACTTTACGCCTTTTGTGATACCGTAGAAGCGACCGAAAACAGCGCGCTTTCAATCTCCCTGACGCCCATCTTTTCTCGGTGTTTCCTTTTCTTTCTCTTTTACCTGTACATACCCCTTCGCTGTTCTTTATTTTCCTTTTCTTTCTTTCTTTATTATTCTCTCCCCCGTAACGCGATATGGACGTGATGTGCTCGCACGCGGACGTAGGCTGCTGCTCACCACTCTCGCGTGCGGCTAAGTTGAGGTTACACTCGCTTGCAGACCGACAGCGTAAAAGCGGGGCAAGTCGCACCGCCCGCGTGCGTTCGCAAAACGCGGATGAACTATTTCTGTTGCACGGAGAACAGCGAGGTGAACTAGAAGTGTTTATTCACGCATCCAATTTACCGTAATCTGCGGAAAAAAAAAATAAATAACGTCGCCATAAACCTCAGTAATATCTATACTGCTGACGAAACTTTGCTGTTCTTTCCTTACGTCTTTCTGTGTTGGCTTTCTTTATTCGTTCCCTCCTAACGTCTTTTCTTTCATTTCTTTATCTTTTTCTTTTCTTTTTCCTGTGCACTTCGAGCACGGTGTTAAGTCTTAGTGGTATCACCACTTTTATTTTTTTCCCTTGACTTTGCGTTGGTCGGCGTAAGCGCTTACCACGTTGCCTGACAATGAGGAAATCGCCGACTTACAAGTATGTGTGTCGAACGAGCTCCTTGACGTTTGCGCGTCGTCCTCTTTGCTACTGTGTGTGCAACAAGCGTCAATTGAGAGGGTCACAGCGATATGCGAGGAACGCCGTTAGATTGTACCGAGCGTGCGACGCGAGAATTGCACGAACCCCTATATATCATGCAAGCTTAGAGGCTGACGCACTCGCAACGGCGTCTTACTTGTCACAACTCACGCAGCAACCCCCACGCCTTCCCGGACTCTGGAAACTTCCGTTTTTTCCTTTTTTTTTTATTGGTATGAGGCTAGGAGATGTTAGTACAGAAATAAGGCGCCGGATCGCCTTATCTCTCGAATGGATAGAGCATACAAGATACAAATTTCTCACAATAACACAAGGAGCAACAGAACAGGGCTATTAAAAACAAGCACAGTATCTCACAGTAAAATCCGCACATAAAGAAGCACGAATACACACATGTCAATCAACTTCCTCACATTAACATAAAATCATAAAATCATGAATTGCACATGCAATAGACAATTTAGGGAACACCACGATAACGCAGCAGAACATTCCTGAAATGCCGTAATTAATGCCACTAATGATGTCTCTAGTCATCATAAATATGAAACCCGCGCTCAGTTATTTATTAATACGAAAATTCGCCCTTAGCCATAACATCATTAACGCACGAGCGCAATAAGGCACAAGACACGTACATGAGCAAGCTTGTTTCGTGCATGAAGTCTAACAACGAGCGGTACTCATTGCTGTTACGCAGCTTTATTTTTCGTCCTTTGAGCAGCATTGCTGAGCTGCTCCGCTTTAGAGCACTTTGTCTTCAGTTCGTAGTAAGAGTGACGAGCCTTGTCGGTGATCGATCGCCGTTGTTATCGTTCTGCTTATTTGTTATATTAAGCGTAGAAAAAAAAGGAATCATAGATCTCTTTACAGCCTACCATCTTAAGAACACATTTCACGCGAGCTTTCTTTCTTTCTTTCTTTCTTTCTTTCTTTCTTTCTTTCTTTCTTTCTTTCTTTCTTTCTTTCTTTCTTTCTTTCTTTCTTTCTTTCTTTCTTTCTTTCTTTCTTTCTTTCTGTCTATCTGTCTATCTGCGTACTTCTATTTTTGTTATTGTTTTTGTAAGTAATTTTGCTAAGGTGCATTCCAATGAAGTGATCCAACAGTTTCGTTCTGTACATGACAGCTGACACAGTATGTGTGCTTAAACTAATTGTACAGAGAAATGACTAAAGAAAAAAGAATCTAGGAAAACAACCGCTCCTCTTATGCGCTAAAAATAATGACCAAATAGGACGAGAGAGCTTTGTAGCCCCGAGAGTTGACACACTTGCCTCCATTCACGCTGTATAAACACATTTCAGAAGACAAACATTTATTTTTAATTTGCATAGCAGTTGTCCCTATCTTCACACACACGCGCGCGCACACGCACGCACAAACAAACAAACAGCACACAAACACACACACAGTATATATGCCTTTTTTTTTAGCAAATACTTGTGCATTCGTCAAAGGAACCACATTGAAGGATTTCACGTGAAAAGGGTTACAATTCTAATTCGCACATGACGTCTCCCTAGAATTCGTTATGTACTCATTTGATATAATGAGCGGGACATTCTGTCTGCCGTAAATCGCCCACAGCTGGTTATCACTCCTGCGACAAAAAGGAGTGCGCGCTTGTCATGCATGTATGTATGCAATAAAATAATTGTTGGGGTTTAACGTCCAAAAACCACGATATGATTATGAGGGACGCTGTAGTGGAGGGCTCCGGAAATTTCGACCACCTGGGGTTCCTTAAAGTGCACCTAAATCTAAGTACACGGGCCTCTTGCATTCTCGCCTCCACCTAACATACGGCCGCCGCAACCGGGTCTCGATCCCGTGACCGTCGGGTCAGCAGCCGAGCGTCATAATCACTAGACCACCGTGGAGGGGCATGTGCGTGCTTGTGTGTGCGCGTGTGTTTGTGTCTGTGTATGCGTATCCGTGTGTGTGTGTACGTGTGCCCATATGTGTGACGTGTGTGTGCATGTGCGTGTTTGAGTGTGTACGTGTGTCTATGTATGCGCGCGTGTACGTGTGTGTGCGCGTGTTTGTGCGTGTGTACATGTGTTTGTGTGTGTCTACTTGTGCGTGTGTGTGTGTGTGTGTGTGTGTGTGAGCATGTGCGTGTTTGCGTGCGTGCGTGTGTTTGTATATGTGTCCATGTGTGTGTACGTGTGCGCGTGCGTGTGATTGTTTATTTGTGTATGTGTGTTGTGTGTGTGTGTGTGTGCGCGTGCTGCTAATTGCAAGGCCGCATGATGGAGTGTCGGTGTCCCGTGTTCGCATTCCGGTGGTTCCAAAATGCTGCTGCGCTCTCGTGTTCATTTTACAACATTCAGGTGCACATTGAACACCCCACCCCTCCTCCCCTTAGTGTGGAGAGAAATCAATCCTAAGTCTTCCGACGTGCGGTTCCGCAACACTTCCCTGAGTGGTGGGAAAGGGTTGATGCGCTCATTAATTAAAAGCGCCACACATCCAACGTCGTAATTTTCGATCAATGAGCGTCATTTTGTAAACAGTCATCCCACGTGCTTCGTGCCGAGGCGTAGGCGTAGGCGAACGGTCACTGAGTCAGGCGGCCCTCTATAATGATCCGGAAAGCTGATAGCGGTACATAAGCAGGGAGGCCAAAAGGTGCTGCCGGATTCTCTAGCGTGTCCATTAATCAAAGAGGGGGTAGAAATGGGGAGGGGGTCTCCGGCGTAGTACGCGCTTTTGGCCGCATAATGAGGCTAAAAGAGGGCCAACCTTGACACGGGTTGTTTAGAAGCGCAGGCTTATTTTTCACGCAATTAAATATAATGATCGCTTTCAAATTTTCAATAGGAATATTTAACGTAAGTTCTGCGATTATAAAGTGCTAATTGCTGTATTTTGATGGATCGGCCATAATTTCGCCGATTCCCAGTGTTTTTCTCAGGAACGTCAAGTGACACCGTTGTGCTTGTGTAATTTGTGTACTCTTTTTCTACTACACTGTGGAGACTGTAGCGGTTCATCACGCTACATACAAGTACCTCCTGAAAATATTTCAGAATAAAGAAAATAATAAACGGAGTGCGTGAAGAAAGACAAAGCAATAACACAGAGATATAATCGCATTTCACTGTTCTTCAAGCGATAAGTTTCATGACATACCTTTGCAACAGAACTCATTCTTCTTCGCTGTTTCTTTTCTTTATTTTCATCAAAAAATGATCATTCGCGGGTTGTGCTAAACACCGTCATGAACAAACTTGCCAAAGCCCTCCTAGATATTCGACACCAAAAAAAAAAGAGACGAGAACAAAAAAAAAAGAGAACCATCTGCTGAAACGCAGCGATCGTTTGAAAGTTCCTCTGATGATCACCTGGTGGAAAAAGTCTTGGCGTAAGAAAACGATTACTGAAGCCAGTGCATCTGTAGTGCCTAATGCCTCAATAATGCCTCAATAAAGAGCTCTCTCTCTCTCTCTCCCTCTCTCTCTCTCTCTCTCTCTCTCTCTGAAGCACGTCATCGATTAACTCTTCCTGTATATAGCACTGGAATGCGAAGCTTTTTGTCTTATTTATTTTTTGAGCGATCAGTGCTGCTTACAGAGTTATTGAACAGTTGCACTTTAATTAAACTTTGACCTTCCAACCTTCAAGCGACTAGCAGCGATATCAGTTAGTGACTTCGTATTTTGTAAAATTATCTCGGAACATTGAAGCATGTCATATGTGTGTTTGATGAAAGGGCCACATGAAAAATGAAATTCGCATGCCGCGAACTTTACGCTGAACCTTGCTCTCGCCTTGTTTATATTCTTTGTAAACTTGGCGTGTTGTTTGTTCGGACGATGTGCATAAGTATTTGTTTAGAAACGGGCTGTTGAATCCTTTTAACTTTCGCATTGCTGTAGTTGGCTCTAGATGTATCTTACTTTCCATACGTGCGCAACCTATTATGCCAAAAGAAAAAGTGTTCGGAGCAAACGGACGTCACCGAAATGATTATCTCGCCCACGAAACCGGTTAGTTATGATAATGTTTATTTCTTTTTCCTCTTTCTTAAACAAGTCGCAAGTTCACGCAACTTCTCTGGGTGCCAGATGAAACCGGCTAAATAATCGGCAGATGCAACCGAAAGAACGCGAAGCAAACGTCCGAAACGGGGAATCCCGGAACGGGACGCGCAACCCGAGCAACCGTCAAGCTGTGAGCGAAAACTCGACGCTGAGTTCAACGTATTCGCAGCTGCAAAAATTAAATATGCCGACGCTAGAATATTTCTATACCATCTTTACCTCAGATTTCTGAAAATCGTAAATGAAGAAAATCGTCTGAAGCCCCCGAAATGATTAAATCATGAAAAAGATGTCGATCGATGTATTTGAGCTTGCTTAAGAAAAAAGTTAACTACTCCTCTCACATTGCACATTTCCCTCATAATGCTTACGAGATCTACGCGGCATTGCCGTACCCACTTTTATATGCCGTACTTTACTAGAACTCATTTTTTTTTTATCTTTTCGCGTATTAGTATTTTTCCGCGCACATTTTTTTTTTTCATTGTGTCAAACTAACTGAACCTTGTGAGGCACTGTGAGGTAAGGGCGATCATTTCTATTGCATAGTTATTGTTTTTTTTTTTCACATGCCGTAAGCTGCTTATTCTTGTTGTCTGTGTTACTCGTTATATTTCAAGTTCGTCGATCTTCTGTGTGCAATAAATAAACAAACCAACAAACAAACAAACAAACAAACAACAAAAACTATGATTATATTAATTTATTGGAGTTTAAACAGCAAAGGCCATGGTGTTACTTTTCTATGTTATATATTATATTCTATGCGATTTTCGAAACATTTGGTATAAGGCACCCGATGATGAGCAGCACTTGGCAGCTAGATACACGTCGAGAAAAAAAAAACGATATTCCGAAAAGGCGAAAATTAAAATATCTTTATAGGACAAAGGGCACATGCGTTGGGCCGGAGTAAGTGTGCAACCATTTTCGCAAGGCACTAAACCTTTCCAGAAGGCGCTAAAAACAATTTTCAACGCGACGAACGCATATACAGTCCCGCGAACGTTGGGCTGCGCCGGAGAAAACACGTGTTCTGCCGGCGAGTCGCCGGCGCTGCGCGCGAAAAGCCACATGTTTCCGCAAACTGTGGAAGGTCCTCCTTCTCCGTTGTTATATCCGGGCCGATACAGGTCCCACTCTTCAACGGCGGGACAGATGCGGTAACGGACGTCTTGCGTGACTGTGACGTTGGGGTGGGAGAGAAGCGAGGGGAGAGGAGGAGCGCGAGGAAGAACGTTCTTGCGGGAGAAAACGAGGTCCCGAAAGTGGAAGGAAAATAAATAACAAGATGCATAGATGATGGGCGCGGGGAGGGGACGGAAATAAAAACTGACCGGGTTCGGCGAAGGCGATGATCTCGGCCGTGCGTCCGTAGTAGTCGTCCTCCTGCCTCGGGTCGGGCGCCCCTTGGTCCTCGAGCGCGCGTGGTTCGGGCAGCAGATGCACCCTGCGCAGTGCCTCGAGGGCCAGTTCGCGGGCTAGCGGCGGCGCGGACTCCCGACGCTGGGGTGGCCGCTCGCGTAGGCTCAGCTTGGAGAGGATCTGGTGCCTGACGGCGTCCAGCTTCAGCTGCCGCTGGTCATCTCCGGCCAGCGCGGCGGACGACGGCGCGCCGCCACCGCCGCCGCCTCCGTGACCATCGACGCCGGCGGGGCAGCGTCCTCCGCAGCCGGCGAGTAGTAGCGCGGCGGCGAGGGCCGCCTGGAGAGCGCCACCGGCCATGCTCGAGCTCCGATGACGACTGGACCGACCGCCGGGTCCCGTGCCGAGGGCAGCACTTGTTGAAAGCACGTCGCCGCCGTCGCGCCGCCACCGCCGCCGGGCGCCCTCCGCTACTGCGCCGTCGAGTGAAGAGGGGTGCTGCCCTCTTCTCCCACGTCCCGTCGTGTGTCGGCGGGCCGCAGCGCTCTCCCTTTCGGACGCTCCTCACTGCACCGCCTGCTTTCCCTGCCCGCTCTGCCTGTGCCGCTCCTTGGTTGGTAATAAGCGCGCAAAGATGGGCAGATAAACTGCAGTAACGTGGTATACTAGGCGAGTTGATATAGGTTGATAGTGAGACGGATATACATCAGAGTCGGTTGTACCAATGCACAGCTGAGAAATTTCAATTGATAATGTCCCCATGAGTACCACTGTCTTACTACACAGGCTACACTACACAGGCTTATTACTTGGTGCTGTATGTGAGTAAAACAGAATCGCGCAAGATTTGAAGCTCTTTTCTTAGCCGTCTCCGTTTTGCAGGAGCAAGAGTCTTCTCGTATTTGAAGCGGGGTATTTGCAGACAAGCGCACTCACAGTAATATGTAATACAGGGAAAGTTACCTGTAGCTTTTAACTGAAGTATTGAAATCGCAAGCCTAAGGGAAATGAAGTTGGACGAAGAAAAGCCTCAGTCTCGCTTGAAATGTGAACCATTGAAGGCGAAAGCAATGATTCAACTGCAAAACAAGTAAAATTCGTAGTTTTAGCGGCCATGCGTAATTATTGCGACAAACATTCGCTAAGTCACTTGACGAGTACGGTTTCGCGAATGCACGAGCTTGAACGCATCTCACTCGATGACCGCAAACCATGGTCTAAGTAACGACACTGGCGTGATGGACAGCACAACCAGAGTATTTGAAATTTGAACTTGTTACGTATAAACTTTTGAAAGAGCGCTAAACAAGATAAAGGACACATTGGCGCAGACCCTCTCCACCACACGCGTGATCTCCCGCTGCGGCGCACTCACCTTCGCCCATGTGTTAGGAGAGAAGTGCGGCGTCCATAGCCCACGGCGGGCGGCCTCTACAGCCGGTTGTCCAATCCAATCCCTTTAAGGCAGTGAAGGACTACATTGAAGACCTATGCGTGACTGTGGATAGAGAACAGGAGGTCCCCATGTGTAGCCGCGGGTATAGCATAGAATTTCATGATAATGCACTAGAAAGAAATCTGGCCCTAGTGTCTATTGGAGCTGCAACGCACGGCGCTTCAGCCAGCATGGGAATGATGGGTAGTATACAGATTTGCCTAAGCTTCGTTAATTCGGCTGCTGGTGGCCTGCGGCAGCTTTGTCGCAAGACGAAGTTCACAAAGTTCAGCAAAAGTGCAGCAGTCCAAATTCACCACCTTGACCCATTTAGGCTCACCAACTGAAATCAGCCCACGAGGTTCACAACGAGCCATTCCTTTATCCGAAACAAAAGCCGAAACACAAGAATAAACAAAGCCACAAGTGCGTTCGAAGCCGCAAGCACGAAGACTATAGGCAAAACCATGTACTACCCATCATTCCCATGGAGGCTGAACAATCGCAACGCCGCAGTTCCCTCTGGTAGATATTGTATAGGAAACTCTACGGAGGGTACACCCCGGCGACACACAGGGACCTCCTGTTTCCTATCCACAGCCCCAAGCATGTGTTTAAGGCAGTCCTTCGCTTCCTTGGAGACACTGGACTGGACAATCGGTGGTAGAGGCCGCCCGCCACGCCGCTCTCCTTATCTCCTCCTGTCCAGTTCCCATCTTTTCTGCCATTTTCTCATACCCCCACAAATGCCGATACGTTTCCCAACTTGGGCTGCAGATATATAGCGTCTTTTCCTCACCTCAACCTCTCCTCCTTCTCCTCTCTTTCTCTTCCTCCTGCCTTTATCGTCCCGCCGTCGTTTGGCGCTCTTTCGAAAGCCCAAACCGAAGTGAGCGAGCGCATCCGTTACGACCGTGGCTGCGCGAAAACAACCCGGTCGCACTTGGCCCCGTTAACTAGAGGACGTTTCACTCGCACCTCACCCCACGATCTAGTCTACTTGTCTCTTTATATAACGATTTGTTTACTCGATAGGTCATTCACTGTTGGCTGCATTCGAATAAGTACGTTTGCAAGACCACATGTTCCTTCGTTGCCAGTGGCGATATGTGCGACTTTTCCGGAGCATGCGTCGATTGCTCGATCGGCTCCCTTGAAAGCGCTTTATTGAAAAAAGCTGTCCTTCGCCGCCTTTCGGTCAGCCTTTCTTGGAGCCTGCAGTGAGGTACAAGCTACCCACGAGTAACTTCCCAAAGTACCAGACAGTAGCGATATACCTGCGTGTACGCGCACTGCGAGTCAAACAAATTTTCCGCGGCCTCAGACTTCACAGTCATGACAAACATTCCTCAATTGTCGTCACTCATTTGGAACCAACTGAAAGAAACGAGGCTCGTAAACAGTTGTAGCAAATATTGAGCAGATTCGCGAAATTCTCGCATTAATGAAGGCTATACAACAACCACAGCCCAGCTCAGGCCAAGTATTGCGACGTGACCGAAAATTCCTATGCGACATGGCATAAAACCAGCATAGTTTAGTTTCTATCTTACCCTTCAGCGTGGGACGCAGTGCGCTCTTTGCCTTGATTCACGCTGTGTATACAACATGGAATGCAGGCGTCTCAACAGTGCACCCTTTGTTTTGTTTACATTTGTTTCTGTGAGTAATTAAGTGCACAGTTTCACTGATAATCTTCTAGTGCACAGTTTCACGGCTAATCTTCTAGTTAGTAAAATATTTGTTTATAACAGGGGCTCTGACTTCTTCCTTCGACCGCCTAAAACGCGATGTCGAGCAGAGCGCGAAGTGGAAGGGAAAAAAAAGCGAGTCAGTTAGTCGGAAATTGGCAAAGCCAGCATGTACTTCGCAAAACCAGCTGTGAACTGGAGTAACGTACCAGTGTTTATTATAGCCCCCGTTTAAGTCGCTATAAGAATGCGTTATCAGTATTGCCAGAGGTATAAAGTACGAACAGCAAAATCTCACAGAATCGTAACGCTTTCCGCGAAGGAGCCCGACACCGGGATGTTCCAAGAAGCTGTAATGAAGGCGCTGAGGTAGATGTGAGAGAAAACATGAGAAGAAAATTAGTTCGGAACGAGCACAGTCAAACGACTCTTCTGTCTAACCGCCTTCAGAGCTGGACTGTGGAACTGTGGTTTATCTATCTATCTATCTATCTATCTATCTATCTATCTATCTATCTATCTATCTATCTATCTATCTATCTATCTATCTATCTATCTATCTATCTATCTATCTATCTATCTATCTATCTATCTATCTATCTATCTATCTATCTATCTATCTATCTATCTATCTATCTATCTATCTATCTATCTATCTATCTATCTATCTATCTATCTATCTATCTATCTTGTAGAATGGATAGGGCGCAAACAGGGGCGCCAGTGAAAGACGAAGACGAGGACGGTTGTTGGTGCTCGTGCTTGCTCCATTTCGGACTGCTGGTCGCTGAACCTGTGCTATTTATTTATTAAACGCCTCACGGACTCAACGCTAAACGCGTACCATCAAGTGGTGGAGAGTGCTGGTTCTCTTTTGCACCCTGGAACTCCGTAACCGGACTCTACCTTCCCTGTCAACCATGCCCGACGACGTCGCACAGCAGAATGCTGCCACACCTCCAGCTCCTCGCTGTCCCGGTATTCTAAGGGAGCGCGACCCAGTCATCTTCAGCGGTACTGATGAGCAGGACGTCGAAGACTGGCTCTCTTCGTACGAAAGAGTGAGTGTCAACAACAAGTGGGACGATAACGACAAACTCGGCCGCGTCCAGTTCTACCTGAGAGGAGTCGCGGAACTCTGGTTTAACAACCATGAGGCTGAGATTACCACCTGGGCCTCTTTCAAAGCGACTTTCGCGGACGTATTCGGCCGACCGACAGTGCGCAAGCTCCGCGCAGAGCAGCGCTTGCGTGATCGCGCCCAACTGTCTGGAGAGTGTTTCATTTCCTATATTGAGGACGTCGTAGGCCTCTGCCGCCGCTTCAATCCTGCCATGTCCGAGGCCGACAAAGTCAAGCATATCATGAAAGGCATCGAGGACGATGCGTTCCACATGCTTGTGGCTAAAAACCCTCAAACAGTCACGGACGTCATTCAGCACTGCCAGAGCTACGACGAGTTGCGAAAGCAGCGCATCTCCACACGCCGTCCTAGCTTCGACACGACCAGTACGTCAGCACTCACCGTTGGCGCCATCTCTCCGGACCCGACGGTATTGACGCAACAAATCAAGCAGTTCATCCGAGAAGAAGTTGCACGACAACTGTCTCTTTCACCCTTTCTCCCAGGCAATGCTCATGGGATCCCCTCGTCGCTGCGACAAACCATTGAGGAGCAAGTATCCGAAGCCCTTCCGCCTACGCACCAGCCGCCGCCTGTATCCGCGCCCTTGACTTACGCTGACGTCGCGAGAAGGCAGTCACATGCGCTGCCACACGGCACGGACTCTGCTCACTCCTCAAGTGCATTCTACTCAACGCAGACGCCGGCAGGCCCGCCCGTTCCACTTTATCGCCGTCCTGTCACCCCTCCTCATAATCCTTGGCGCACAACGGACAACCGACCAATATGTTACTACTGTTGTCTACCCGGCCATGTCGAGCGTTTCTGCCGCCGCCGCGCTGCCCGTCCAGGTACCGTTGACGCAAGTTACAGCTACGTCCGTCCAGAGCCACCACAGCCGATGCCCTCCCACGCCACTTCGGACACCTCTTCATCCAACCGCCGAGCTTTCAACTCCCGTCGATCGCCGTCCCCGCGCCGACGTTCGCTTTCGCCAATGATTCGTCGCCCCTCGCCCGTCCAAACGGAAAACTGACCATCGCAGTTCCGGAGGCAAGAACTGCGCCGCTGTCGAAATTTACAAGACCTCGTTCTCAACCTGCTAACGAAATAACTGTCTTCATTGAAGGTGTTGCCGTGCAGGCCTTAGTCGATACGGGAGCTGCTGTGTCTGTGTTGAGCGAAGCAATGTGCCGCAAGTTAAAAAAAATTACGATTCCGCTTTCTGGTCTTTCTCTCCGTACGGCAACCGCACATCCCATACAACCTTCCGTGACGTGCACGGCTCGGCTACTCATTCAGGACGTTTTGTATGTCGTCGAATTCGTCGTCTTTCCACACTGCTCGCACGACGTTATATTGGGCTGGGACTTCCTTTCCACACATCATGCCATTGTTGACTGTGCCCGTGCCGAACTAGAATTATCAGCGATCTCCGACATCGATTCTGGCAAGTCATCTTTTCCTCGTGTCGTCGTCGCCGCGGACACGGACATGCCACCTATGTCTTCTGTTCGGGTACCGATCTCCTGCGACTATGCTTTCTCTAGCGCCATGTTCACACCGTCAGGAGCATTCACTTCTCGTAAGAAGTTCATTCTCCCCTTTGCTCTTGTCACGATCGAAGACTCCTGCTCAAGCATTTATGTCACGAACCTGTTTTCGGTCGCAGCCACAGTATTCCGCGGAGAATGTATAGGACGTCTTGAGGAGATTGATTCTGTTTGCGCTAGCCAACTGCTCGATCGCACAACAAGCCTCCAGGTCGCCAGCGTTGATCTCGTTACCACGTCCAACACATCTTCCCTAGACGCTTTCCTACCATCAATTGATTCAGACCTTCCTATTGCTCAACGCACCCAACTCTTGAAGCTTCTCGACCGCTTTCGGACATCTTTCGACTACAAGCAAACCAGTTTGGGTCGAACGTCTGCCATCGTCCATCATATAGACACCGGGAGCCATGCACCTCTGCGTCAGCGTCCATACCGGGTCTCTCACGCTGAACGCCGAGTTATTGATGACCAGGTGACTGATATGCTTAGTCGTGGCGTTACACAGCCGTCCCACAGTCCTTGGGCCTCCCCGGTGGTACTTGTGAAAAAGAAGGACGGTAGCATCCGATTCTGTGTTGATTATAGGCGCCTTAACAAGATCACACGCAAAGATGTCTATCCGCTCCCCAGAATCGATGACGCGCTCGACTGTTTGCAAGGCGCGGAGTTCTTTTCTTCACTGGACCTTCGATCGGGGTACTGGCAGGTACCTATGGATGAAGCTGACCGCCCAAAAACTGCATTCGTAACTCCTGACGGCCTGTACGAGTTCAACGTGATGCCATTTGGCCTTTGCAACGCCCCCGCCACCTTCGAGCGTCTTATGGACAACATCCTTCGAGGTCTCAAGTGGAACACGTGCCTTTGTTATCTGGACGACGTCGTAGTTTTTTCAAAGGACTTCGACACCCATCTTCTGCGCCTCGCAAGTGTCCTGGAATGCCTCACACAGGCTGGTCTACAACTCAATATGAAGAAGTGTCACTTCGCCGCCAGGAAGCTCACCATCTTGGGACATGTTGTCAGCAAGGACGGCATTCTACCCGACCCTGCAAAGCTCCGCGCTGTCGCCGAGTTTCCCAAGCCGTCGACCCTAAAAGAACTCCGGAGCTTCATAGGCCTATGCTCATATTTTCGACGATTCGTTCGTGATTTCGCATCCATAATGGCCCCTTTAACACGCCTACTTGCTGACAGCCAAGGTGTCATGGCATGGTCTTCCGCTTGCGACGCCGCATTCGCGAAATTACGTCATCTACTGACATCGCCACCGATTCTCCGTCACTTTGACCCAGACGCCCCTACCGAAATCCACACGGACGCCAGTGGAGTCGGCCTTGGCGCTATTCTTGCTCAACGCAAGTCTGGCTTCGACGAGTACGTTGTTTCTTACGCAAGTCGCACTCTCACCAGAGCTGAAGAAAATTATTCGGTCACGGAGAAAGAATGTCTAGCCATCGTTTGGGCAATTACAAAATTTAGACCTTACGTATATGGCCGCCCATTTGATGTCGTGACTGATCACCACGCCCTCTGCTGGTTATCTTCACTGAAAGATCCATCTGGTCGTCTAGCTCGATGGGCATTACGTCTCCAAGAATACGACATCCGCGTCGTTTACAGGTCAGGCCGTAGACATTCAGATGCCGACGCTCTTTCTCGCTCTCCCCTTCCCCATGACTGTGGCAACGGGTCTGTTTCCAGCTACGATTCTGCGGCCCTTACACACGCTGACATGCCTTCTGAGCAGCGTCAGGATCCTTGGATCGTCTCTTTAATGGAGTTCCTATCTAAGCCCTCACCACGTACCGCCACTCGCTCGCTGCGGCGCACAGCTCGACATTTCACCATCCGCGATGGGCTCCTATACCGCCGCAACTATCTGTCTGATGGTCGCAAGTGGTTGTTGGTGATTCCTCGCCATCTCCGTGCCGATATCTGTGCCTCCGGCACAGATATCGTGCCTCCGGCCACGCTGGTGTAATCAAAACCTATGCACGCCTCCGGCTGCGGTACTACTGGCGTGGCATGTACCGCTTCGTCCGCCAATACGTGCGTTCATGCTCCAAGTGTCAGCGCCGGAAGAGCCCCCCACGTATAGTCACTGAACCGCTCCAGCCGTTGCCTTGTCCCTCCCGGCCTTTTGATCGCATCGGAATTGATTTGTACGGCCCCCTTCCGTACACACCAGACGGGAACCGCTGGGTGATCGTCGCTATCGATCATCTGACACGCTATGCTGAGACTGCCGCGCTGCCAGAGGCCACATCACGTGAAGTCGGCTTATTCATACTTCACCAACTTGTTCTTCGCCACGGCGCGCCTCGCGAGCTACTCAGCGACCGCGGACGCACGTTCCTCTCTGATGCCGTACAAGCCCTCCTCCGTGAATGCAACGTTGTGCACCGGACAACCAGCGCCTACCATCCACAAACCAACGGCATGACTGAGCGCTTTAACCGCACACTAGGCGACATGCTGTCCATGTACGTCTCCGCTGACCACACCAACTGGGACCGCATACTACCCTTTGTTACGTACGCTTACAATAGCGCTACTCAGTCTACGACAGGATTTTCTCCCTTCTTTCTTCTTTACGGCCGCGAACCTTCCTCATTTATGGACACCATTCTTCTGTACCGCCCGGACGCTTCAGAGTCCACAACTCTATCTGAAGTCGCCACCTACGCCGAGGAATGCAGGCAGCTCGCACGTTCCTTAACCGCACAAGACCAAGCACGCCAAAAGGACCTCCATGACGCAAACCTGCCTCCCCAGTCATATTCGCCTGGAACATTGGTGTGGCTTCGCGTTCCCTCCTCTGCTCCTGGCCTTTCCACTAAGCTACTGCAGAAGTATGAAGGCCCCTACCGCGTCCTAAGTCAAGCCTCTCCCGTCAACTATGTTGTCGAGCCCGTTCAACCATCCGCAGACCGGCGCCGCCGTGGCCGTGAGATTGTTCACGTCGACCGACTGAAGCCGCATTACGACCCACCAGTCGTCCCTGTTCCTTAAGTCGCCAGGATGGCTCCTTTTCTGCGGGGGAGTGATTTGTAGAATGGATAGGGCGCAAGCAGGGGCGCCAGTGAAAGACGAAGACGAGGACGGTTGTTGGTGCTCGTGCTTGCTCCATTTCGGACTGCTGGTCGCTGAACCTGTGCTATTTATTTATTAAACGCCTCACGGACTCAACGCTAAACGCGTACCATCTATCTATCTATCTATCTATCTATCTATCTATCTATCTATCTATCTATCTATCTATCTATCTATCTATCTATCTATCTATCTATCTATCTATCTATCTATCTATCTATCTATCTATCTATCTATCTATCTATCTATCTATCTATCTATCTATCTATCTATCTATCTATCTATCTATCTATCTATCTATTTCGTTATTAACGCGTGGTTCAGTACAACCGCTGGCATGAATGGTGGACGTGTAGCGGACAGTGCAGTGAAGACTAAATTAGGAAGAATTAGACAGGTCGTGACACGCGACGCGAAAAAAATTTTGATCGCCACGAATGCGATTGTGTTTGGAGAATGAATGGAACTGAAGATACACTCACAGCGGTAAGAGGGCGATAGCAACTCCTTTCGCGGGAGTAAACGCTTGTCCCATATTTCACTTCCTTTTCTGGAGTTCTGGCAAGCCTCTGCTGCACAAAGTAAACCCACTCTCTCGTCAGAGTTCCAGTACACCGGCCGAACCAGAACGAAGAAGCTCCTTCGCCCGAGTGAAGTCACGCTTCTGAAGTGGAGTATGCATACACTCTCTGCAGGAGTTAAAGTGCGCCTTCCTGCTTTAGTTACGCTACTCCCTCTCATAGTTTTACAATGCTGGTTCGGTTAGAGTGTATGAACTTCCTCCAAGAGGTAAAGCACACTTGCTTCTAGGACCAATGTTAAAAAGAACAAGTGCCGTGCGTTTACTTACACTGTAACAGTGGGCATGCCAACTGAGCGTACGGTAGCCCTTCATCACGTAAGCCATCACGAAAGCCTCACTTTCGTAACCAATTACCGTCGCTTACCGCGACCGCTCATGTTCACCTCATCTGTCTCCGGCCGCGGGACGAAGGAGACAACCGCTTCGCGCAGCTCTTATAGCTGAAGCGCTGCGACGGAGGCGTACCGTGGCCATCATAGCCTTGCATCATCTGTGTATCACAGCTACGGAGCGTTCAAATATTGGCCATTCAATTACTACTCTGTTATTGATTATCTGTGTGTACTAGAGCTCATTGCCGCGTTCAGCTTCCTGGTCTCACAGCTCATCAGGCCAGAAAGCCATACAATGTCCTCCGCAGTCCTTGGTGGTAATTGACGTAAGTGATCGCCTGTAGCTACGCTGCACTGTGCATCTGTGTTGCGAATTCTCTGCACTCGTGCTTTCACTCGCTCTCTCTCTCTCTCAGTGCATTCCGTTATCGCTTGACACCTCGAGGCATCCTCACGGCACTGCTGAAGCCTTACTTCTTCACTGTAGAATAAATACATAAGTAAATAAATAAATAAATAAATAAATAAATTGTAGAGAAGCATTGGAACGCTGTAATGGGTCGTCCTCTCGAGCGCCTTCTAGTGGGTCGCCCTCTTCGCCTCTTCTCGGAGAGCACGCCCCTCGTGCTCGTGCTCGTGAGAGTCTGCGAGTCTTCGCTCCGTCGTGACTGTCGTCGTTGTGCATCGTCGCTGTCAATCCCGCCGTGAATAAACGCCTTTACAAAATAAATAAATGCCGGAGTTTTACGTGCCAAGACCAAGAAATGACTATGAAGCACGCCGTAGTAGGGACTCGCAGCGTAGGGCAGCCAACCGGACAGGTTTCTGGTTAACCTCCCTGCCTTCTGGCTTTTCCTTTCTTCCTTCATTCCTTCCGGATTATGTGGGACCAGCTGGGGTTCTTTGAGGTGCACCTAAATATAAGAAAATTAGCGTATTTTTGCTTTTCGATGCCATCGAAAAGCGGCCTCAGTTGCTGGAATCGGGCCTGCCAATCGTGCTCGGCAGCGCGGTGTCATCTGCAACAAAGCCACTAGGGCAGGTCGTTAACAAAACAAAGCACAACAGGGGGGTGGACATATTGTTGTATACAGGCCCGTAGCCATGAATTTTTTTCGGGGGGGGGGGGGGCACATGCTGAAAACCTTGACTATTTGAGAAAAACACACATTTTCATTATTTATATTTGATAAAAACATTTCCTTCACCAAAATTTCGGGGGGGGGGGGGGGGGGGCGCCCATGGCTACGGGCCTGGTTGTAAACTAAAATAGATCAAACCGCTCGAACAAAAAAAAACACTCCCTCCAACGGTTATCCGAACTTAGAATCATTCCACTTGAGCCCAAATAAAGTGCCAAGGCAAAATGTCGTTGGTTCGACATCATGGCTACGGTGCGGAAGATTGTCTTTCTTCTCTAAATCCTTTTGGGCTAGTTGCCAAGAAAAGGCAGGTCGTAAGTGGTGGGCGGGACGCAGTAGCGAGAGTGGTGCAAAGTGGAAGTGCTCGAAGTGCTTTCTTTCGCCGTATAGAGCTGATGTACGTCTTGCATTTTGCGGCTTCCAGCGAGAGCGACCCAGGGGACCCGGTGATAGGTTTTTGACTTACCGGGAAAACGTTTGTCAAGTTCGAAGCCTGGTAACAACGAAAAGGTGGTGCACTCGTATAGATGCCGGGGAGACGAAAATTGACCCCGTTTTCGAGGGAATTGCTTCGTAACCGTATATTTCCAGGTTTTTCCTATCATTAATTGTCCTCTTGCTCATCGCTTCGACATTCTCCCATTTCTTCCTTTGTAAGGTGGGCGTTCGCTTAAGTAAGAGATCTCTTTATTGAGTTATCGCCTTGCGGTTGCAATGTAGGTGCTACACGTTTAACGTTTATGCCCGATTATCTTTTTCTCGATGAGAAACCGTCGCTGCATTTAGAATTAAGTTTGATTCAGAATACGTTGTTGCATTCATTCATTCATTCATTCATTCATTCATTCATTCATTCATTCATTCATTCATTCATTCATTCATTTAAATGTGGGTAAAATTGCGCGAACATCATGAAAAGTTGTTTATTTTGTTACTGAAGACAAAGGGTAATACATTCCAAGAAAAAAAAAAGAGTCAAAAGACTCTTTTTTTTATTATTAGTGTGTATGTCGTCATACTATCGGGGCGTCCGAAGATGCTAAAATAACTCAGTGATACTGATCGATCACTTACTGAATTGCGCGCGTTCAGGAGCTCGAGTCATAATCCTCTTGTCCACTTGCACGCGGCCTATTCGGCTGGTAACACCACACACAATAACAAATATACGTTCCCCCAAAAAGCAAGGAGTTGCATGGGGCACTGCGCCAAACATTTTTGCGTAGCCAAGCCCCCGAACTCGAGCGTACCTAGCAGTTGCGTTTTGCTATGTGCGTCGTGGTTTTAACTAGTGAGTACACCTCCCGTGAATACAACGCATTTGTAGCGTATCAATTTTTATCGAGGCAATTACATCTATTACATTCAGTTTTATACAAGAAGCTCTACCATTCCCATCTTGACGTAGCGCTCCCCAAAGCTTATTCACCCTAGATATGAATCCTTGTAAACATGAACCGCAGTGCCAGTGGTTGTAAATCGTGCGCCATTTAGTACACGTGGTTCCTACCTCCATCCACATAAATAATGGGTATCGTGCCCTTCCACATTGCAACTTGCCTGTGTCTACGAACTTTTCTTTAAGGGATACTAAAGGCAACAATTAAGTCGATGTGCATTGTTGAAATAGCGTTTCACGAACATTGTAGTGCTTGTTTCCTGCCAGGGAAATGCTTAGTTTGTACTAGAATCACTTTTTGGGAGTCCGCATATCGTTGGCGCAATTCAAACCGCCCGCCTTCTAGAACGGCCTTCTGACGTAGCATTCAACGTGCCAGCTCTTTCCCGGCAGCCGGCGCAGCGGAACAAGGGGCTTTGGCGGGAGAGAGCATAGCTCGGCAAAAACGGCCTGAAATGCCCAAGTTGCATTTTATTTCGCCTTGCATTGTACTAAAATATTCTTTTTTGTTATGAGCATATTGAATAGTTCTGATTAATTGCACTGAGGGCCTCCTACCTAATCAGGCTTGTGTTCCAGAATGTCCCACTCGTGGCGCAAATTGTGTCCTACATTTACCATAATTGCTCCCTTTACTAAAGCGCTGCTGTATATAGTAACGTTTTTGACGTTCTCGAGCACTGACCTTCCACTGTGACAAAATGTCATTTGCCTTTAGTGACCCGTTATACTCTCTCATATCCCTTCCTATTGGGATCTGCTAAGACGCTCCCCCAGTGTAAGGTAGTCAGCCGGCCTCAATCCTGCTTAAACTCGATGCATTTTCTTGAGAAGTCATTGTTTTGTCGACAGCTGTGTGGCGGGCTTTAATGTCATTCTTCCTAGAGGCGACAAAATGTGCATCGTTCTCGAGGTCATAGTAAATGCAATTAAATGCACTCTTCAGTGTTCCGCAGCGAGCCGCAAAAAACAACCGCCCTACGAAGCCTTCACTCTGAGCTTCAAAGTTTTGGGGGAAGCCAACCAGCGGGCTTTCGTCATTGGTGCAGGGAAGCGAACCTGCGTTAAAACAGCACTGGCACGAATTTTTGAAATTTTCGTAATGAATTAAATAGCGCGAAAAAACGCAGGACGAGACGAAGAAAGCTACAGGACAAGCGCATTCTTGTCCTGTAGCTCGTATTGTGGCCCTAAATAAAAACACTAGTGTCGAGAACCCCCCAAAACTATCGTGGTGCCTCGGAACGCACTGAATATATATATATATTTTTTTCGCTACCTTAAATGAAACCACTTTAGGTTTCACTATCTAGGAGGCGATTTCATAGTTTTATGTTAATACTGTCTGACATGGGTCTGAGTCACGTGGGGACAGCAACTCGTGACGTTTTTTGCAACAACATCTGTCGCATGCTGTCAGGTGCGTGTTTTGCATGTAAACAACGATGATTGATTTGTCGCCCGGCGACTCTGACACCGTTTTCAGCGATTCCGGCCTCATGCAGGAGGCAGAGTCCGAAAACCCAGTGAAATGTGCTAAGTCGCCATTATATTGCCCATTGTGGTGGGGTTAGCTTGCAGATGCTGGGCGACTAAAACTTTGAAATCTAACTGAAATATTTTATAGTGTTTCCTGGCTCTGGTGTGTGGAAAGCGTTAACACTGCATGCAAAGGAGACGCAAAATATCAATTTTACGATGCCTCGAAATCGTGTCAGTACTCCTTTAAGGCCGAGAACAAGGCTTCGATTTTGTATTTACCTGCCTCACTTTACCCTTCACCTCGTGAGAACATGCACATCCGGACACCTGAAGTCGCGTGTATTACATACATCTGTCCCCATAGTCAATCCAAGGTTACTCACACTGTAATAAATTTATTACGTTAACCTGCAAACACTGAGGAGCGTGCCTCTATCCCACATCTTAGGAGCGGGAGAAGGTGGATGAATCCGCTGCATCAACTTGCAATACTGACAAATTTGCTAGCTGGGAAATCAGCGGAAAAGAGACACATAGAGGGGGGACATAACCGCGCTGTTATATGCCTTTCCTTCTTGTGTCATTGCTAGCGCTATTTTCCCAGTGAGGCACGAACCAAACAGTCCAAATGCACACGCTTCTTAAGATTACTACCTTATTCATTTAAACATAAGTGAGCCATTGCTAGCTCCTACCCCTCTCCTTTTGGTGCGAAAGCATGACGTGGCTCATTTAGCGAGAAAGTAGGCGTCTGTCCCAGCGAAACAGCACATAAATTCCCATTAGCTGCGACGCCTCGGCGCGTACGCGCCTCGACGGAGCAGAGAGAGCGAAAGGGAACACAGGTGTTACGTGGGAGAGAGGGAAGCGTCTCGCACGCTCTCACTGCCAAAAGCCTGTGTTATCTATGCAAAGTAGTTGTAGGGCTAGTTGTACGGGCATAACTGGCTGAGATATTCTAGCGCAATGAATAAAATGACATGCACAAGAAAGAAGACGAGGACAAGCACTTTTCTTCGTCTTCTTTATTGTATGTGTCGTTTTATTCACCGAGGCAAAATCCGCGCGTTCATTGTCCATGCAAGCTCTCGCTGCCGTCCTTACTTCGCCCGACTAATCGCTGTAAACAAGAAAAACCATAATAAATTCGAAAGGCGAGACGCTAGTTCTAGCGAGTTGCGAACGTACGACTCCACGCTCGAAAGCAGAGTGCCGTATCCACTGGGCTAAACGAATGCCTCCTGAATAGCAGGCCTGTGCACTCCGCTTTGTGACGTAATGTTACTTGGACAGAAATTTTGACGTCACCGCCTTCGTCACTCAGGCATGGGCAAATGAAGTTTCGCGTAAGATAAAGCAGAGTGCACGGGCCTCTATCGAGGAGGCGTTGCGCGCGGTATGTACTCTCTCACGCACACCTCCAGTGGGCTCAGCCGGCGCAGCTGCTGCTGCGCGCGCGCCTACCAGCCTTGGTGGCTGTTGGTGCTTCCTCGATCTCGCGTCGCGCAGGACACCGGTGGCATGCGGCGTTGGGACTGCGTGCGTGCTTGGTCGATCAATCGGGCATAATTGCTTTCTGTAGTCGCACCTTATAAGTGCTACGTGTTCACTAATATTTTTGCTTTCTTCAATATGGGCTACCACCCTATACCGGAGTCAGTTTAATCAAAGTTGCGAGAGCGTTATCGAACGTCTAACCTGCTGAACCAATTCTGACACCCAGCGCCCAACGTGTTTCCTCGCAGTAGTGTCAATATGGTTTGTAACGCGGCCTCCAATCATGAAGCACCTCATATATTTAACCATCTCACAGTATGACCCATATAAACGAACAGTAAGCGCCCTCAGTAGTTCAACTTTGCTTGTCTACACTGGGAAGCTATCAAGGGACTTTGGTGATCATGCTACGGTGGTTTCCGTCCTGTTCCTGGTTTATCTTACTACATCGCGGTCAGTCGGGCTTTTTTCGTTGGTGTAGTTTGCGTGAGTGATCTACTGTTCGACCCCAGATTATGCGTTCGCCTTCTCTGCTTGGCACATTGCCAACGGCGTAGGTACTTCCCGACGTAGAGATGTGTGCTACGATAACAAGAGCAAATTCTGCCGGCTTGTGTCTGTGCGAGCCGCCGTCGTGGCGGCGAAACCAGAGCGAGATTATGAGTAGTGCATGTAGTTGGCTAAACTTCACTTTTTCAGCTTTGCAGCAGCCTAGACTTCTCGCGTTCAAACTGAAAATTGAGAGAGAGAGAGAGAGAGAGAGAGAGAACAGGAAAAGCAGTAAGGTCAACTAGAATTTGTCCAGTTTGCTGCCCTACACGTGAGGGGGAGAATTGGGAGGGAAAGTAGACGAAATTGAGATTGCGAATAAAATCTAACTTAAGAGAATTGATTGTTGGCCTAGCTGGTCTATCGCTTTGTTTGGCCCTGAATTTGAGTTCTCGTGCAACCGCCTCTGATGTACACGCGTTCGTTTCATTTCGGTGTGGGCATGCCTGACAATTGGATATATATCTTGAACCCCACGCTGATATTAAACCGTTGTGAATAGCGACTGTCCTAATCTCCTTTCTTGTGTTCCTCGTCGGTTTGTTTGTTTTGTTTTGTTTTTCTAATTTATCTCAGCCAGTTATAAATTGCGGACCTGTTCACCAAAGCCATTTAAATGTCCAGAAAGCTTGGCTGGCCGTGAAAACACGAAGAGTCAAACCGCGCCCTGTGAGAAATCCTGATAGCTCAATTTTGTGATTACTGAAAGATTAGCCCACAGATAGAAAGGAAGAAGGAAAATAACATCTGCTGTGGAAAAAAAAAAATAGGTTTTGGTTCGTTGTTTGCATGCTTACTGGTTCACTCAATTGCTCGCTCGCCCATCCAGTCGTCCGACCGTGTGAAAGGGTATACATTGCACTGAAGCTCCTTAGCGTTGCCATTGACTCCTGGCTTCCAAGTCTGTGCCCCCCCCCCCCCTCGCTTCTGCTTTCCCATTCGCTAGCGCGTTCCTACATATGCACGCTGAGTGATTCGTTCGTTCGCTCGCTCATTTGTTAGTGGGTTCGGTTATTTGCTCACTGGTTCGTTAAAATCTTCGTTCGTCTGTTCACTGGTGATGTCCTTTCGTTCGCTCGTTTTATCACTTATCATTTCGTTCATTCACTCACTCCCTCTTTAATGTGTTCGTTCTTTCACCCGCTCGTTAGTATACGCATTCGAGTCGCCTTCATCCTAATTCATTTCGCTCGTTTATCTTAGTGTTCCTTCATGTGCTCCTTCGCTGATTTGTTCCATTGCTAGTGCGCTTCTTCGATCCAGGCTTCGTACATTTGCTCTATAGTTAGCGCATTTATTCGCTTATTCTTTGGTTCGCTTTCTGGCTGCATTTATTTCCAAGTGGTTGTAGCCTGGATGTTGACAAATATCCACTACAGTCATCCCTCATACAATCAAGAACCATCTAGCATCTTTTTATTGCCGTCAAGGTCAGAGCGTGATGAAAACAGCGCGCCCTGCTGTTCGCGTTTCTTTGCATCCCCTTGTACGTACGTACGTACGTACGCAAGCACGTATGTATGTATGTATGTATGTATGTATGTATGTATGTATGTATGTATGTATGTATGTATGTATGTATGTATGTATGTATGTATGTATGTATGTATGTATGTATGTATGTATGCGCCGGTTCGTTCTTTCGTTCGCTCGCTCGTTATAGAAATTGTGGGATGCCCTGTCGATGGAAGGACGCATCCCAACATAAAACGTAACAACTGTTTATTAAAGGGTCCATAAACCACTTTTCCAAGTAATGGTCTAATGACCATAGTATCGGAGTTTACTGCCTCCCGAATCGATTGCCGCGAAAATTTCTCGAATCCGTCAAGAATCAGCGGAGTTACGGGGGTTTGGCGCACGCTCTCAGCGCTTTCTCTCTTTTGTCGTGCCGACGAGCGCACTGGAAGCTAGACAGGGAGGGATGGCACAAGGGTAAGAAGTTACGTCAGCGCGCGTCATGAAACGCGATCGCTCTCCCGCTGTGATTCGCATGCGCGAGTGCGGCTACCGTGCAAAGTTAGCAGACTGAGGAGTGCGGCGCGGGCAAGTGGCGGCACCCCGTGGCAAGAAGCGCATCTCATCCGACTATCGGCCAATAAGCATGCTATGTCTCCGAGACGTCAACGTGCAGACGCCCCGCCCACCGGCGAGAGTGAGAGCCGGCCTCTGTTTGAAAAGAGGGCGCCTGAGGAAACGGCAACTTCGCGCTCCGCTTGTGTTTACGCCACGCGCACGACTGTAATATTTTGCAGAGCAGTTCATAGCCGTGTCAGCTTTCCGCAGGTTGTGTTTTTTCAACAAGCCCAAGGGGTGTTTCATGACCCCTTTAACGAAGTAGCAGCAGCGGGCGAGCATACCGACGCTGCGCTCAGTCGGGTAGCGAAGGAATGATGACTTCCGAGCTTGGCAGCTTGGGTTTATAGCCACCGTCGGTGACGTAAGCCTATGGTGACGCTGCGGTGGCGCTGTCCCTTATCGGACGCGTGGTGCAGCATGCAGCCGTGTCACACCGGGCTAGCTAGAGACGAGGCGGAGGTTGCGCCGGATTGTGCGCAGTGTGTCGCCACAATATCATACGGCATAGAGCATCGTTCGTTTGCTCAGGAGTTGATTGGTTCGCTCTCTTCTTATTGCGTTAATTCGTACGGTGGTTTCCTATTTCGTGGTGCATATAAATGTGAGCCAGATGTATTGAAACGCCTGGCGGCAACTTCTCGTTTGTGGCGCTACTGCGCAAGGTGCATTTATTAGCTACCTTCAGTTATTGTTCTTGAGAATAAAGCTAATTAAAAATGTTTATACCGTTTGTACGTAGTCAGCGAAAAATAATAATATGCGAGAAATATTTAACGCACTTCGTGCAGTTTTAAACTCAGCTCTGTAAGACACGTCTTCGCACAAAAACGCCTAAAACTGCAAGCGATGTAAAAATAAACGAAAAAATAGAGATTTGGGGGGGGGGGGGGGTAGGAGGGCTTCAATTTAAATGAACGACCAGACTGAAAGAGATATAAAAAATGAAGGACCGCTGCGTTCTTGAAAAAATCACAACAACGACTCGAGGGCTCCCGCAGCGGGGAACCATTGCTACGCTTCGGTAAACTTAGGGATATTGGTTGCAAATACAGCAGGTAGCTGCGCTGAGATCATACTCTTCATAACGCCAAGTTTTCGGGAACGTGAAATGAAGATCTGAAGTGATGCTCGTTCAGAAAAAAAAATCGGCATCACAATATGGGCTACCAATCAAAGTAATAAGATGGGCAACCATGCGACACCACCCAAATAATGAGGAGGGTTCTAGCCAACTACTTGGATGAGGGCAGTAAGACCTACGACACACTGTCCTCGTCCAGGAATACTTGGCTGGAAACCTCCTCGCTACGTGCAACCAACGAGCTCAGGCAAGCGCGAATCGCACCCGAGTAATATTTTGTGTAACGACGCCTATTATTTGCGCATTAAACTAACACGGTATGGATATTGCTGCCACTATGAACAAGCGCCGGCAATTCATTTGTCCGAGAACTCGATTTACGAATTTTATTATGCTTCCGGCATGTCGAGGAACACAAATATAGTCCCGCGCCACTGCAAAACCCGGGGCGATGCTGAAGGGGACGAATCAATGCACATTATGAATACCTGTTCGGGCTGTCCAAGGAAAACGTTTCGTCAAGTTTTGTCGTTTGCACAGTAGTTAGCCCGGGCACATATACATTATGTTCAGTTCTCGTTTCAAAAGCAAACTGTACGTCAAGTTTTCAGGATTGAGCATAAAAGCTGACACGCGGTAGAGATGACGCCTCGTATTACACGCACGAACTTCAATTTTCGAAACTAAGACGCTATTGTACGATCGCCGGATAACGGGCCCTGGTAACAACGCCGAAAGCCTACATATACGTTGCTTCAATGTGCTTCAGTGTTAATAGCTGTTACGAAAGATGAGTTCCTGCGGAAACCCGGGCGCTAAATCCGACACTTCGCCAACGGCACCAACCACCGCTGTAGCCACGCAAGAACAGAAGTAACGCCCTTTTGTTAGTGAGGTAATCTCCTTGGAAAAAAGGAACACCATTATAAGGGCGACAAAACCGCGAACAATAGGTTCTTTTTACGTAGAATTCATATAAATCTCGCCTGACGAGATCCGTGGGGACTCGTTGTACACCTATGTACACTAGTCTAAACGCAGTAGTGGTAAAGCTTAGGTAGGAAGCGATGACAAAGCCAGTTAGCAACAGAACTGACTTATGGTCAAACTAAGTGATACAGGAAGGACCAACTCACGGCTGAGGAGAATAATTGTGCTATTCGCACTTCTTGCGGAAATTGAAAATTGAGTTGAAAGTTGGAGACGAGAACGACAGCTATCTCGCCTTCGATACGACTCGACTAATTTCGCTAGAGTCTGTGTAGTCTTTCAGAGCCCCCCAAGGGTAAAAAAGAAAGGCTCGTTCTCCTGCGGGTTTATTTGATACATTGTATCTGGACGCACTGAGGCAACCTGATACGCGGCTTTATGTCTGGTGACAAAACGTCGGCGACAATGCAGCTCGCGCGCAATGAGAAAAGTTTCAATCTTCTTCGTCGGGTGTCGAACAGTAACGCGAGAAGCGAACCTGTTATTTAATGTACGAAAAATTCTGGCCTCGACAGAAAAGCCAAAAGCAGGGAGATGAAGTTGCGCAACGCATAGTTAGCATAGAGAGCCTCGACAAAGACTTGCAGACTGACTAGAAAAGCCGCACCCCAGGAGGCCCTCGCGGCATATCCGACATCATTGTTAAGCATATGGCTTAAAAAGGTGTTTTATGCAGTCTTCGAGTGCCCGTCCACTGGTTATCCGCTATACTCGCAACAATGTAACTCTTCGCACGTATGCCCGCAACGACAGCGAGCAGCATGGACTTCTCTCAATGACAGCTGTGGGAGCGCCGTCATTAAACACCGTTTAAATCGGGAGCAAGCAGCTAGGCACTGGCCGCTGCCAGCTGATACAGCAACTTTGAATGATCTTGTAGCTCATATAAACCGGGGCACAAGCGAGGCACATGAAATTATTATTTATTATTTTATATGCGCACACAAATAGAGCAGGCTGACAATTGCCACATAGAGGGTCAAAACGCCTGCGTACTCTTTCGGGAGGAGGGAAGGGTTGCAGGAAAGGAAGATACGAGGGAAAAAGTGGAAAGAAGATAGGAAAGTAAAAAAGTGCACGAAGACTTGGCCACAAATAAGTAAAAACACTTTCAAATATATCATTGTTGTGATGCAGAACTTTTCAAGTTTGTTTACGCGAGGCTCATTCAAACAGTACATTATTGTTAACTTCAGTAACATTTGCTGGCAAGCTAGTTGGTGATGCGTAGTTGTTAGGAAGAATTGGGGAGTAGCGAAGCATGTAGGAAGGGTGTTTCAGCTACACTAATGAGAAACCCGTGAGGGCGAGCGTGCAGTGTGTGCCGGTGTTTCCCACAGCAAAATCACTGCTAATGGGCAATGAGAGACCGACGAGAGATTAGACACAGAGACCTGCAGTCCGCTTTTAGTTAACGCGCACGCTGCGAATCTTTATGTTCAACTATGCACAAGAGAAATCTCCCACCGGCACTACATTGCAGGTCAAGATCCAGCAATTTCAAGCACCGGCATGGCTCTGAGGTAGAATACTAGGCTCCCACGCAGAGGGCCCAGGTTCGAACCTCATTCCACCCTGGACATTTTTTCTTATTTCCTTTTTTTACAGCGAAAGCTGTTATGAGATCACAGCAAGGGCCGTTTTGGGCGCCGTAGTTGTCCGCCGGCGCCGGTGTCCGTAACCACTATCGCTCGAAATAAGAAAAAAATTCCAGGATGGAACGAGCTTCGAACCTGGGTCCTCTGCGTGGGAGCCCAGTATTCTACCTCAGAGGCATGCCGGTGCTTGAAACTGCTTTGCAAAAAGACACTATACAGGGTTCATGTCGAGAAGGAACCATATTAACATATGTAATGTAGCGTGGTAGAAGAGTAAAATAACAACCAAGCGCTACACAACGCGAATTCTGTAACCAGGCGTCACACAATGCGAATTGCGCAACGAGTGAGTTGAATGCTTCGAACCCATTACAGAGGACTCTGCCATAATTCTTCATCGTCATCACCAACAGCATCAACAAAGTGCACATAATGCCTTACAGGTGTTTAGCAGGTACCACGGTTCTCCGCAGAATGACGAAAAATGGCGTTGTCGCTGCTTCCCTAGTTCACAAAAATTAGGATGATTTATAGCGCAGTGGGTTCCTCGCAAGTGCACTTCTATTGGCTGCCAAGGAAGCCCATTAGGCTCCCATGATCCATTTCCTCAGGGTCTCTCAATAAGGTTAATTCCCTCTCTCTATCTGTTTCTCACGTTAGCGTATGTTATAAAGCGTGGTGGGAGAGTGAAATAACGACCGGGCGTCACACAATGTGAATTACGTAACTAGTGGGTCCTTTAAAGCTTCCAACCCATTACAAAATGCTCAGTCGTAATTCTTCATCGTCATCAGCCGTCGAATCAAGAAAGCTGCGCATAATGCCTACAGATGATACCTCGCTTCTCCGCAGAATACGATTAATGTCGTGGTGGGTGCTTCCCAACTTCACTAAAATTATTATTGGGGCGTAGTGGGTACGTTGCTAGTGTACTTGTATTAGTAGCCACAAGAGAGTTTACAACGGTCTCTAGAAAATGCCGCTCTTCGAGCTTTCGCTGTGACTGTGCTGCGCTTTCCGCACAGGCCTGGCGTTTTTTCTTATTTCGCGCGATAGTGGTTACGGACACCGGCGGCGGCGGCGCCAAAAACGGCCTTTGTTGTGATCTCATAACAGCTTTCGCTGTAAAAGAGATAAACAGATAACGGAAAGAAAGATATAGAGAAAGGGAAAGAGAAAAATTCTTGCCAAAAAATTTCACAAGGCGGATTCACAAGGCGGGATTGGAACCCGCGTACCCTCGATCCGATGGCGAGCGTCCTAATCACTCGGCTATCCAAGCAATCTAGCAGGGCATAGCATAGCCTTGTATAGTATAGTGTGGCAAGGGGGTGGGATAGGGAAGTGAGCGTGAGGAGGAGAGGTGTGATGGTGAGGAGGAGGAAAAGGAGGAGGGGAGAGAGCAAAGCGTAGCACAGAAAGAATGAAAAAGAGAGAAATGGAGAGAAAGAAATGCGGAAAGAAAAAAAAAAGAGAGACAGAGAGAACAACAAGGAAAAAGACAGAAAGAAGTAGACAGGGAGAAAAAGATAGAAAGGAAGAGAAAGTGAAAAATTCTTGAGGAAAAACATTCTCAAAAAAATTCTTGACGCCCACCGACGGCGACATCGCGCGAAACCTCCGCTCTATAGTGCATAGCCTGGCTGCGCCCGATCGTGTTCACAGAGTCATGGGGCGTCCTAAGAAAGTGCGTACTCCAGAGAAGGAAGCCGCGCTTCTCGAAGCTAGACGTGTCAGTCGACGGGGAGTACGAGCGGCAACGGGCCGTGCTTCCCTGTGCCAAGCTTTGCTCGATTTAGTGCAAATATAAATTTTTAAGGGGCGAAGCACCTTAGGGCCTCGGCTTGTCGACGTGTCATGTTGTCGTCACGGTCCATCATAAACGGGTATGCGCCCCGAAAATGGGGTAAATCCCACTGCTCGCCAACGATTCGTATACTATGCATATTATGAGTTGAAGGTTCGTCATTAAAGCCTAAAACATTACGTTTGGCTTAGAGTGGTGACAGAATCCTCCACAAAATTTACCAAGGCTCTCAAGTTTCTTATCTAAAACCAGAGACACAAACGTGGATCTCTACGGTAAAGTCATCTATTTGAAACGCCACTTCTTGAAACATATCTGTAATGTGATGGTGCTTTACTCACCAGCGGTCTACTAAAAATGAAGAAGGCAGCAATAAGCCCAACAAAGAACTGACTACGTAGTGGAGCTGAAACACCCTTCCCTACATGCCCGGTTTCAGGTTTAGCACCACTAGTGCCTCATCAGACAAATCTCTCTCAAAACAATGTGGCGAATTACCTCGGTCAGGCGCTTCTTCTTGTTCTTCGTCTGTCTCTCATTGCCCATTAGCAGCTATTTTGCTGTGGGAAACACCGGCGCACACTGCATGCTTCGTCCCTCCACGGGTTTCACGTGAGTGGAACTGAAACACCCTTCCCTACATGCTTCGCCCCTCCCCAGTTTTTTTTATCTCTCTCCTCGCCGTTTTTCTGCCTTCTTTGTCTTTGTTTATTTACATTTCTTTCATTCTCCCTCTATTTCCTTTTCTTCCTCCCTGTCACTTCACTTTCTGTCTCTTTCTCTCTCTATATTTCTTGATTCCTCTCTTTTCTATGTCTTTTTCTCTATATATATATTTCTTTCTCTCTCTCTCTCTCTCTCTCTGTACTCGTTCTCTCGCCCATCAGAGTTATTACATCCCACGACAGACAAATCGGCGCACGTGTTCTGGGAGCGAAACAGAAGATGACGAAGAGGACGCAGTGGAAGAAGAGGACAAAGAGAGCGCGTGCCGGTTCATGATGATGGTAGTTTTTGTACACGACCGCCGGAGTTTTTGAACATCTCCGCTGTTGAACGTGTCAAAAGGTTACTCTCTCTTTTACACGGTTAAAAGTGTTACCCTCTCCCCTCCTCTTTTTAACAGCAGAGAGAGCTGTTAAAAGGAAGAAAGGAAAGGGTAAGTGTAGCATAGCCTTGTTAAATATAGTATGGCAAAGGGTTGGGAAAGGAAAGTGGGGGTGAGGAGGGGGAAAGGAGGAGGGCAAGGCCACCAGCTCCGCTGTTTCCTTAGTCTCCGCACCACTGGTGCTTAGTTAGTTAGTTAGTTAGTTAGTTAGTTAGTTAGTTAGTTAGTTAGTTAGTTAGTTAGTTAGTTAGTTAGT
>NC_051178.1:119094270-119120214 GCF_013339695.2 Rhipicephalus sanguineus
GAAACGCTTCCAGTTACTTCAGTCCAAAAATGCAATTGATTAGTTACCACTTATAATGACCCCCGAAATTAACTTATGAATGACTAAATAAATTCAGCCAGTTCTGCGCTGTGAACCGTCGGACAGCGATGCTACGTTTATAAGCACGCGAGTGTACGTGATTGGCTAGCGAGATCACGTGGTGGCGTAAATCAGCCGGTAGATTTGAAATACCCGCGCTTGCACTTACTCGGGCAAAGCGAGATCACTTGAACTGCGGGTTCAGGCAATGATGTTTCAGCGAACGCCTCGTGTCACGTGATTACTAGCGAGATAACGTGGTCTTGCTGCTCAGGCAATGGCGTCTCAGCGAACGCCCCGCGTCGAGTGATTGGCCGCCGGCGCAGCCGGAATCATGCCAAGTGTGTGCTCCCTGTTATCTAAATGACCCTCATACGTGCCCAGGTGCCTTGCCTTGGTCTATTACAGTTAATGTAAGTCTCTAATTAATGTAATTAATGAAAGTACGAATTGCTTTCCCGGTATTCTGTAGCGAATGTCATCTTAATTTCATTTTGTTTATTTGAAGAAAACTATTATCATTGTCATCATAATCATTTCGTTTTATTTATTTATTTATTTTATTTATTTATTTATTTATTTATTTATTACATTCACATTCTTGTTTTTGACACTGACTGCTACGCCTACTACTACTACACTACTACTACTACTACTACTACTACTACTACTACTACTACTGCACACGGTAGTCTAGGACAGCTTGGCTGCAATAATAAATTAGTTCTGCTTTATGCCCGTCAAGCATTTGTTTACTCGCACCACAAAAGTAGTTTTGACATGATCTCGCTTCATTTGAAACGGCTGACACTTAGAAAAGCTCGCAGTTGTGCCCTGCTGCTTATTGTACCATGAACCTCGCTCCAAACAGCCAAATCTGTTAACTATAATTACGCTACGCTCGTGGACCTTTAAGGTATGAAGAAACCTCAACCGTACGCACGAGGCGCTCGTAAAAAAAAAAAGAAATAAGGAAAAATAAAATAAATAAAAGTTATAGTTAAGCAGATCCTCGAAGCGGTTTCTCGTGAAACCGGTTTCTCGTGCAGTCACTGTCATGTAGCGTCAGTTCTTGCGTGCGCGTAGTTTCAGCTCCATGACTTCTCATGACGAAACGAACTTTCACTAACGTCCCAAACGCGTACAAACGGATCTCATTTATCCAATGAGGGCTCGCACTCTACGCACAGTTTGGCCACTGGCGTACCTCCGTCAGAAACGACAATCATCTGCTATAGTGGGTGCTAAGATATGGTTATATTTTAAGGCGAAAGTCTTAGATGTCTCATCAAACGCGAAAACTGACCGTCGGCGTCCAGCGGTTTCAGGGACAACACGAGTGATGCAAAAAATCATCAGTGATATGACGTCACCACAGGACGTAATCGTGACGTCACAGATCTCAAACTGACGTCACCACAGGACAGATCGTGACGTCACTGCGACGTCCCCATTACATGACATCGTAGCTTTGGTCAAAGGTGGGCTGATCACGGAGGCAGTGTAGACCCAGGTGAGGTGCCTCCGATCTCAGAGGCAGTGCAAAACCACGTTAGGTGCAGAAAGCTTTCCGAGGGTGGTGGGGCAGGACAAATGCATCGACTGAGAAGGAAACGAAGATGGCTTTTGCCTTCGAGTCGTCTTAGGCGCATGCGTAAGGGAGCTTGTGAGTTTTTTTAATCCTCATATAGGAATCTAATAATGCAACCATATACACCCAAAACAAATAGTGTGGGCTATATACACGTTTATAAGTTCATTTATTTATAAGATCATGGAAGCTCGGCGTTGTACACGAAGCATTCTAGGCGCAAGAGCGTTAGTTGCGGTCTCGAGTAATCAACTGGTTTAAAAATATTTTTGTAAAACGCTCCGTTGACGGCAACTCCCAGTAAGTGATCAAAGTTTGCGATGGTGCCTGGTGAAGGGCCCTTTAGGTGCTCTTCCTCTTGGCTGTTCGAATTCGTCAAATCAGGCTTCCCCGCATTAGAAGTATTTATGCGGAGAATCGCACTTCAGTAGTTCTCTGCCCCTTTACGTGTGACAGCTGTACGGCCGGGCGCTGATCCTAATTTTTCAAGAAGGAGCCTCACTTTGAAGTGATGTTTGACGATGATGATGACTTCATGAATACTTTTCATCAGTACTATCGGCCGGGTTTCAGTAATCACGCAATGGGAGACACCTTCGTCGGCGAATGCTATTTTACTCTTTCAGACCATCACGTGACAGCAAAGCAGAGTTTTAAAGGTGTCCTTAACCACCCCTCGAGCTTGGTGAATAAACACATTCTACGAACAGCCAGCACTATTGTGAACAGTTCAGATAAATTTTGTACTCGTTCGCAGCACGTAGAGTTTCCAAGTGGAGCGCGAAGTTGCCACTTTCTAAAGTTCCCTCTCTTCATACAGCGGACCCGTCCTCACTCACTTCGGTGGGCGGGGCGCCTGCTGCATGTCGTCAAACCGCAGATTCCTGCTATTGGCTAATAGCTGACGTAAATCAGGAGGGGCGTTTGGATCAGACGCGCTTCTTGCCACGTGCCGGCTCCGCGCTCAATAGTGTTCTAAAATTACACAGTAGCAACACTAGCGCACACTAGCGCACATCACAACGGGAGAGAGCGATCGTGTTTCATGACTATGGATGGTAATATCGATGAGCGACTAATCGATTAATCCTTTGTATCCCGCAGCCAATCTTGTTGCGCAAGTAAATATTTTTTTTGCGTATATGCAATAACGATACATACGAAAGTGGGAATAAACCAAAAACCTGCAAAATCTACGTTTAGTTCTAGAAGAAAACGAGCGTCCACATATGTGGACGCCGGGCACACCACTTACACTGCGTCCATCATCATCACTACTTACCATAGTCAACGCCTTCATCATTAATACCATCATCACAAACATTCACATGGCTGCTTGCTAACGGCTCTGATTGAACACTTTCATCATCGCCATCATTATCATCATTCAAGGCCCATTTGCTTGCCCACAGCTCTACCTCAATATGTTCGCCATCATCTCTATTGCTGTTGATCATCATTACCAATGCGTTCATGGTTACGTTCAAATTGAATCCTTTCATGATCAGCGGTAGCATTCTTCAAAAGGTATTTGCTTGCTGATGTCTCTGCTTCAACGCTCTAATTACCGGTGCTCTCCAAATAGGAACATTCGCTTCCGCTATAGTCAGCTAAAAAATTATGGCATGTATGTCTTCATCACTTATTCCATGTCCCGAATAAAGCGAATAAATTCTAAACATTACTTCTAAAAGGCGTATTTAGCTGCATTACAGATAATGTTTTGCGCAGAGCCGCACGGCAGTGAAGCGGGTCCTACTACGATGCGGCGTTCTGTCAGCTTCTTACACGAACTCGGTATGCCTCGCGTCCACAAACGTGGACAGCTCAGCGACAACTCAACTTACAAAACTTTGGTCGCTCACAGTGCAACAAAACTCACACAAAAGCAAGATAAACCCTTCCTTTTTTTCGAATATAGCCGAATAATTTAAAGACTCTCACGAATTTAGAGTGAACTTATCAAAAAAAAAAAGCTCATTGATAGTAATTAATGGCTAAGCCAGTGAACAGTCAATTGTTAACCAATAAAACAATTAGGGTAGCTTCGCCCTAGCGGTGTCAAACCTGAAGGAATAGCGGAGCTTGTCGGCCTTCCTTAGAAAATGAAGGCTTAACCTGGGTTGTCAAGCAAGCGCCACCACCTGACGAACGCAGATTGACTTCTTCCTTCAGCTTCTTCTTCTTTCATCTGTCTTTCTTTCTGTGGCGCATGCCCACCTCTTTATTCCTCCTCACCCTTACATCATTTCTCATCATCACTTCTCTTTACCACCCCCTTGCTATGCAATTTGCTTCTTCCTCTCTCCATTTCTCGCTTCCTCTTTATTTCTATCTCTTTCTGTCTACATGCTAATATTTCTCTTTCTTTGATTGTCTCTCTCTCTCTGTTTTCCTTCTCTATCTTTCTCTCTATTTCGTTGTATGCAATTCATTACTCTATCCCCTCCTAATTTACCTCCTCCTCACCCTCACTTCTCTTTCCCACCCTCTTGCTATACTATACTATACTATATACTGTATAATATTACATACTATATACTATACTATACTACTACTATACTATACTATACTATACTATACTATACTATACTATACTATACTATACTATACTATACTATACTATACCATACAAGGCTTTGCTATGCTCCGCTGTCGTGCCTTGATTACCGAGTTGTTATGATGCTCGCCTTCGGATCGTGGTTACGCGTGTTCGAGTCCCACCTCGTGAAGAAATTTTTTTTCGGCAAGAATTTCTACCTTTTCCTTTTTTTCCTTTCTCTAATAAACGTTAATTTTGTGTGTGTGTGTGTGTGTGTGTGTGTGTGTGTGTGTGGTGTGTGTGTGTGTGTGTGTGTGTGTGTGTGTGTGTGTGTACTCGTTCTCTCACTCATCAGAATTATTGCGTCCCAAGCCGCACAAATCGGCGCACCTGCTCTGGAAGCGAAGCCGAAGATGAAGAGGAGGACAAAGAAGAAGAAGATGACGAAGATAGTGCCTGCCGGTTCATTTTCTCTCGACGCGAAACGGCACAACGAAAAGCTTATCAGTTCCGTTGTGAAACATTAATCGGCAATCCCTCAGCCAGAACGTTGCCTCGCTGCAGATCGCCGTGCACACTCTGATTTTGGCGCTGTCGGGAACTTGAGTGCCATCTAGTTGATCGCCCGCCAACGTTCGATATTCGAGCGCTCGCTTTCCGAACAACCACTTATGTTCCGCTTATCTACCACGGCTTTCTGGCAACAGTGAGGTCGCACGGTTCGCCATGTAATTGCTCTCGCGTTACCTTAGAGACGATTTAGTCGCTCACAGCAGTACTACTAATTGTGTTCTGTGGTACTATGCAGCAGACTGTAGAAAAGTTACGAGGTCAGGTACAGACTTTGAATTAGAACAAAGGATGAACGATTTAGAGAATCATTTGTTCTCTAGAGGTAACGTTGGTCACTTATCGGCTCTGTGTGTTTATATAAATGTTTGACGATTGACGATGTACTTCACATTGGGAGAGCGCTATGTTGTCCCTAACGAATACCGCAATTGTGAAATAGAACTCTGGGGACGTGACACACAGCATCGTCCAATTATTGTCAATAAATCCCAAGGACAAGGGCGCACCAAACTGAAGTCATTCAGAAAAGCCTCCGTGCTTGCTCTAGTTGCATTGTAGAGTTCTACTGCCTATCTAAATAGCTTTACTTAGAACTTGCGCAATAAAAGTACTTCAAAAAAGAAAAGTTTCCATTTCATCATTTAAGCAAACACTGCAAAATAATTAAAATGCCTGGAATGATGCCATTTAAATGTCTGCCTGCTACGAATTCCCACCAAGCAATGGCCGGGTTCAGCCAAAAGCAGCACTGATAGTCATATCAATGAATGAATGAATGAAGGAAAGGCAATGTGCTCAGGTGCTGTGACCGAATCGCATGTTACGTGCGCAAAGTGGCACGCACAGACCACTCATGCCTAAAAAAAATTACACCATCTCCCACTAAAGGGAACCATGTGGGTATGCGAAGCAGCGCATGGGTCTACTTAAAAAGTTCCGTTCATAACGGGCACCTTGCCCGGTGTTAACGCGTCCTTGCAAGTGGAGCACACAATGAATTCACTGCAGTGTAGTTGCTGTTGCTGTCACTCGTCCCGAAATCTTGTTGGAGCACGCCACGCGGGTTCATCGCGCGTCTGCAGAATCTCGTTCCCCGACGCCATCACGTGATTACTGAGAGAGTGTAAGGGGGAGAGGCCACAGCGTCTTACCCCAAGCCCCTTACACAGGCCCGAACGCGCTAGCGCGTGCGAGGCGCGTTCTGACTAGGATACAAATTCTTTGGTTCATCGCGCGTCTGCAGAATCTCGTTCCCCGACGCCATCACATGATTGCTGAGAGAGTGTAAGGGGGAGAGGGCACAGCGTCTTACCCAGCCCCACACACAGGCCCGCACGCGCTAGCGCGTGCCAGCACAGATGGTTTCCTCTGCGTTACGCCAAGCTAGGACAGCATACGGCAGCCCGGGCCCCTAAAGTGCTCTGCACGTATCATCATCAAGGCTACGGAAGAACAAGAGGAAGAAGACCTCCTTGGCGCGAGCGCGCGCTCAGATGGCTATGCTAGGTGGGACGGTCGCCGATGGAACTACGGACACAGCCCAGCGCAAAAGCTGCTTCGCATCTAATAATATGGTGCGTCGCCACACGGTTCGATTACGCACATGTACGATAAGCTGCACCGTAGTACAGTTGTTAAAGAGGCGGGCCTCCTCACCGAAGCGAGTGCAACTGCAGCCTACGTTGTCCAATAGTAGCCAAAATTACGCTTTATTTAGCCAACACAAGCTAATATTACTCATCATTTAGCAAATTGTAGCCGCCATTAACTGTCTTATGCTGCGCTACAGCTTGTATGGTATAGTTACTTGTAGCGGCAACCATAGGCCTGCGCACAGGGGGGGGGGGGTCAGGGGGGGGGGCGGCCGCCCCCCCCTAATCACCTAAGAAGGGGGGGCGCAAAATCTGCCCCGTACATGACCCTTCTAGTCACCTAAGAGGGGGGGGGGGGCAAAATCTGCCGCATACATTGACTTAGTAGGGTGGGAGGGCGCTGCGATGAACCTCCGCCCCCACCCCCTCCCCCTGATGGGAAACCCTGCGCACGCCTATGACGGCAACTGTACACTCTCGCTTTCCTTTTGCGGTAATTTGGCATTTTCAATATAAGTACCTAACGTAGAAAACCTTGCTGACGCACAGTGCTTTTTTTTTTTTTTGGAAGGGGGGGGAGGTAGAAAAGTAGCCTAGGGATTTTTAAAAAAAGATGAAACGAACAGAGCGGGGGAAAAATTTGTGGGACCACAACATTTATGTGGTGACGAATTGCCAGCGAAGCTGTATTCGCGCTTCGGCTGTAGATGCCTCTCCTCTCGTTCCTCGATCCTGCGTGAGCAGCTTGGGCGTGAGCGACTGCTGATGTCGAGGTTATTCTCTCGTACTCAAAGTATTTGGCTGGATTCTCCGCTCTTGCACGGTACCGCTTTCGCTGTCTGTGTTCGCGTTGCTGCTGTCGACGCCTCGCCTCAGTGCTTGTTCCTCCGGCGAAAGCGCGCTGCGCTGCCTCGTCATCTCCGGTTTCTCGCAGTGCTCTGGATGGATGGATGGATGCTATGAGCGTCCCCTTTATAACGGGGCGGTGACAAGTGTGCCACCAGGCTCGAAAAAAAAAAAAAAAAAAGAAAACCTTTACTCTCTTTTTCTTTTTTTTTAGCGTTGGCCTAGTGTCTTTACTTCAATTAAAACTATTTTACTCCAGAAGACAAAAAAAAAACCTTAAGTTTTCAGCTTCGTTCTGTGCCCTTTACGGCAGAATGTCCTTATTTTTTTTTCCCCATTATTTATTTTTGTCCTTTCTCTCTAGTTTTCTGCCACCAATACTCTAACCGTCTCTTACTTATTTCAATCGCGGGTGTGTTCAGCTTTCCATTGTCTCTAAAACCCAAGGCGTCATGTAGGCTCGTGCCCAAACGTACACCTGGGTGGATGTCTCCACATTCAATCAGAACATGCTCCGCCGTTTCCTGATCTTCCCCGCAGCACGTGCATTGTTCTTCTTCTTTACTGAATCTCGCTTTATAACTACCCGTTCTAGGCAACCCGATCTCGCTTCAAACAGTAAAAGCGCTTCCCATTGAATAGTCGTAAAATGCCTCCTCCTTATTTCATTTTTGCCCTTCCGGTAGTTACTCAAAGCCGGTTTTTTCTCCATAGCTGTCATCCAGTAAATCCTCTCCGCCTCTCTGACTTTTCGCTTAACGCTCTTTGTTGACATACTGCTTACATACCAGCCGTATATTTACTAGTGAGCCTCCTAGTTCTTTTTCTCCACTGTGTGTCCACGCTCTTCCTATACAAGTAACGGAACACCTTCTCTGCCCATCTACTCTCCTTCATATTCCTTAGCCTTCTTCGAACCTTATTTTGCTCTGAGCCTCCCTCGCCTCAAAACCTGCCCATCCCATATCGCCCTTTACAGCCTCATTTGTCGTCTTCCCGTGAGCACCCAACGCGAGGCGTCCCACAGTCCTTTGATTTATATCCATTCCCGATTGCACCTCTGCTCTCATGCACACCACTGAGTTCCCAAAGTAAGCCCCGGAACCATTACACCCTTCCACAGACCTCGAAGCACCTCGTACCTATTGTATCCCCACAATGCTCTGTGCTTCATTATTGCAGCATTCCTCTTTCCTTTTGCTGCTGAGGCTTTTTCCTGTACCTCCATGTACCTGTCACCCTCATTTATCCATACTCCGAGGTACTTGTATTCGCTCCCTCTCGGTATTTCTTGGCCCTGTATTGACACGCAGCGCCACCACACTACCCCGAAGCAAGTGCCGCCGCCACGCCCTTTACCCTTCTCCCTCACCAGTCTCTACTCCTGTAGACATTGTATTCGATGGACTAGAGGTAAATGACTTCGCTGTAAAATTCACGCAAAATCTCCTTTGGGGGTTGTCTGAGTGATGCGTACGTGAGAGTAGAAAGAGAGAGAGAGAGAAATTAGCGCAGCTTGCACTAAGTCGCGCAAGGCTGGGTCACAGCTTCTGGGCACCTAGCTGGTCCCGTCTTGGCTAGGCTTTTTCCCGCTCACCTCTCTCTTGTAGTGCGTATGTGCCACAGAAATATGGCAAATTCCACTACACCGGTCCACTAAAGATTAAGGGAACACACGGGTAGCAAACACCGATTAGGGGCCGCCCGTTTCAGCTTCTCTTGGTAACCGTCTGTACCGAGTGCTTGAGCGGTTCATGATGATGATAATTTTGTATCTACGACACACAGCACACCTCTACCGTAACAGCTCTGCTGTAAGAGCTTTATTAGAACATAAGTCAATGGATGTCAGGAGAAAGTCCACCTCCCCCGTCGCCTCTAGCCGTTAGCTGGAATCCCTTGAGACACGGCAGCAGCAAGGGCTTGACTTACGATGTCCTGCTGGACGTTGGCGTCTGGGCTGCGGATCAGAGCCTCCCAGGATTCTAAAGTGTACGAGCTATCGTACTGAGTCGAACATATAAAAGGTGCGTTCGTAAAGCGAGTCTGTGACCGTGGCTGCACACAACGTTGGTTGTGTGCAGCCATCACCGTGACTTTCCACCGCAGTGCGAAACACACGCCAAACAAACTACTTCGCGTAGTATGTGTATGTGCAGAAGCTCCGCCCCCGTATAGCTTTCCCTTCATTGCCAAGAAAACTTGCCCGCGAGTATAGAAATAAGATGAAAGACGCCACGCTGATGCCGCCCGAAAACAGCGTTCTAATTAAGGAAACTCTACGCTTACGCATCACTTTTACCCCAAGTTTAGTGAAGTTCATAGGCAGGGCGAGATAAAAAACGGAGAGAGAAGTGATAGATGCGTTTTACATAAGACAAAGGGGTGATGCCTGCGTCAGCACTGTGTCACTATCTCTTCAGGATGAAGAGCTCAGTTTTCTTAGCACCACTTTACGGTTCTTTGATTATTAGTAGACAACCCCCAAAGGACACAGGAGTGCTGACATATCTTTTTCATGGCATATGTTTTTGATATTATGTGATAGAGCATGACACGGCCCTGCCACGGTGGTCTGGTGGATGGCACTCGACTGCTTACCCGAAGGTCGCAGGATCGAATCCCGGCCACGGCGGCTGCATTTTCGATGGAGGCGAAAATATTTGAGGCCCATATACTTAGATTTAGGTGCACGTTAAAGAACCCCAGGCGGTCGAAATTTCTGGAGCCCTTCATTACGGCGTCTCTTATAATCATATTATTATTATTATAGATAGAGCATGACATATCTCATAAGAATATGCTTAGGAATCTTCTCCAAAATTTTTTTTTGCAATCTCACTTCAAAGTATTCGAAAAATGTTCGATTCGATTCGCACTCACACTTCAATATTCGAATTCGCTTCGCGCCGAAAATTTTGCTATTCGCACAGCTCTATAGTTATTTACTTACTGCTTCCCTATCTCAATCTCCTCCTTTTATATTGCTTCCTCTCCTCTCGAAAGAGTCGGCAGGTTGTGCCCCACTCGTTAGCAGGTGTCGGCCTGCCTTGCCCTATTTTGTATATTTGTGTGTGTTTGCATCAAATGAGAACAGCCCCGACACCTTCAAGAAACCCCAGGATAGCAGCACTCCTTCTGTCAAAAATTAAATCTGCATCAAACTGGTACATAAAGAGATATCTTTTCTCTGTAAACATACTGAAATTACGAGGGTTTGCAGTTGGATGCAAACTTTTATGAAATGTAAAAAGTAATACCGACCTGTCACTGCTTGCTTTGTGATAGTTTTTCATCACTTTTATTCTTTTCATTACTTGATTATGCACTCAGGGTGAGTAAACCTTAATTGGAATATTTAATACATCTGAATGGTAGCCGTTCATTAACGTTTTCTTTTTAAACCGTTATCCGCGCAGTCATACGCGCATTTTAGGCCAAGCCTAGCTTAACTAGGCTTATGCGAATAGTAAATTTTAGGCCCGAAGCGAATTCGAAGCGAATAGTGGTTTGGTCGAAGCGAATTTGAATAGTTTATATCACATATTATAAAGAAAAATGAGCATATTTGTCATGACCCAACTAACCAGCGCAATATTTTTAAAGTTGAAACAAGGCGTATGCATGGTTCAAAGGGAAGTGGAAGCAACTTTGAGTATTAGCAGGATTTGACTTTTGGTAGAATGCAAGTGATAACCTGTAAAATATGTTACGTTTTAAAATTTACTACACTTAGAGCATATAAGCCGGTATAACAAGCTTCTAGACTTTAAAAAATGATGAATCGATGTGAGGTTAATTAATTCGAACTCTGTTATTTCGAAATCCCGCATAATTAGAAGGATTTCCTTGGCCCCGTATTTTGCAATGTAAATCTGAGTGGATAATATGAAGTGGCGGTCAGTACTGGCCCGGTTATTTCAAAAACTTTGGCTGCCATGTGCCAATTCCCCGATCCCGATTTAGCCGCAAATCCGCAGAAACGATGGCCCTTAGGAGCCACAAGGCAATGCAGTGTAGCGATACTAATGAGTGACGAGTGAAGCATCCCAGCCTCGCTGTGCCAGCGCAAGAAAAAAGTAAACAAAAGGCGGTCTCGTGGTCAGCTGAAATGTGCGCCTGCGGAAAAAACGTGCTTCACTGCAACACAGCGGTGACACGCGGGCAGCATGACGCATGCTTCTCTCAACGTCAGCGCGTCATGATTTACCCATTCTTTCAGGGAAAATAACGAAATTAATAAAGGGCGGTCTGACGGAATTCGCGATGTATGCGAACATCCGAATGGCGGTTGTTCCGGCCATTTGCGCACTTGCACTGCTGGCAGAGTACTTGCCTGCAATGCCTACTTCGAAAACTCAGTTCGAAAACTTCAATGATCATCTTTTCCACCCAGAATACATCGCGAATTCCGTCACACTGGTCATTATTAAATTCTTTATTTTACCAGAAAGAATGGGCGAATGGTCGCATCATGATGCGCTGACGCTGCGAGGAGCAGGTGACATGCTGCCCGCGTGTCACCACTGTGTTGCAGCGAAGCACTTCTTTTCCGCAGGCGCGCATTTCAGTTGATCACGAGACCATTTTCTCTCTTTATTTTATTTTTCTTGCGCTAACAGCAGCGAGGCCTGCTGTTTCCCCGGTTTAGCGGCAAAATTGAGACTAGGTATTGCTGGAAGACTTAACCCTTGTAGCCGCAAACTAGCAGGAACAGCAAACGACCACTTCTGATTACTTCCAGCAATTCAAAGTTCCTTGCATCCCGCTTTTTTTATGTTTGGTTAATTCGAAAACCCGCCAAATTAGGTTTTTCTCAGTCCCAGTGACTTTGAATTAACGAGGTTTTACTGTATGTTCATTTAAACTTGAAGTGAGGCTTCGCGGCAGTGCGGATTTCTCCTGGAAAGGTGTATTCACGGTATAGCACACCTACATTGCAGTGAAACCACTTTTACAGGGGGTTACATGCGGTTTATTATGTCACTTCGTTCATTTCGAATACTTCGAAATTTTTTAGAATTTAAATTCGTTTCGAAGCGAATTCGAATACTGTAATATTCGTTCGAATATTCGAAGTGCTCGAATATTCGCGCAAGCCTAAGCTTAACGCCAGCTAACACTAGCTTCGTGGGCAAATATGCGGTCGTTCCCGTGACAGCAAAGCGCTTGTTAGGAAACTTGCATAGACGGTGGTGCCACATTTCCCTCTGCGCTGTGTCGTAAGAAACCCTACGGCTCATATCGCAGAACTGGTTGCTGCTGCTGCCAGCTATTACCCTCATACCTTTTCCACAACCGTTTAGAAGTGGCTTTCAAGCACTTTTTCTTGCTCCATGTTCCTCCAGTAACAAACACACAATGCAGGCACCCACAGAATAACAGAATAGAACCATCATTGTCGCCATCTGTGCAGAAACATATGGAACATGAGTGTAGTTAACGAAATCAAAGTGAGATCGCATGCAGCTATTTCGTACTGTGCATCGTGAAAGACAAGTCTAAAATGTGATGCTCAGAAGGAAACATAGAACAGAGGGGCCGAATACCACGCGAGATTTGTTTTTCCACCTAATTCAAGCACGCTGTACTCTTTTGTCTCAAGTTTCAGCATACTTGTAAAATGCAGGGAATCAACTCACTTTGCCTCGTGAGCTTGTTAATGTAGAGGCTCTAAGGAACAAGAATAAGTTTCACAGTTGCAAAACATAGGGCCAAAGTATGACCATAAATGCCAGCAGCTGGCAGATGACAGTGAACCTCCAAATGAAGGACCCGGTACTCACTGTCTCACCTGCATTTTCTTCAGTCATGCTTCTTATAGGGCCTGCTGAAACCTTTCACATTTGAAAACAAGAACACTTAGGTGTTACTGCTTCATAGCTGCCTTATCCTCTGCTCAGTTCCTAACATAGGGCCTAACAATAGCAAGCTTTAGTACTCCATGCGTAGTGTCCACAATGGTACTGCATACATAAGAACACCGCATTTCATGCGGTGCACAGGAGCGGAACTACTGTGCACACTCTCTGTGCGAAACATGACGTTCTTAAGTATGGAACACCGTTAAGGATGCTACGTATGCTACTTATGCAGTGCTAAAACTTGCTATTGTGTGGCGTACGGTTTTGTTTTAGGCTGGGGCAAGCATAAAATAGCTAGAAAATTTGCAAACTTCTACCAGACTAGTCCGCAATACATGTGGTGACAGGTGATGGCCCACACACATAGCTGTGCTTTCTTAGTGTGGCCGAATTTAGCGTAAAAGTTTCCACAATTGAGATGCAACCCTCCCTCATATAAGTGTCTGTACAAACCTTGTAAGCATGCAAACATGTCTAAAAGATTGGAATTGTTACTGCAATCTGAAGCATTAAAAGTGTGGCTCTCTGGGCCAGTTGGTACATGATGCCAAAAACAACAGAATCTAATGACATTCTGTCTTTAAAGGAGTCCTGCAACACTTCTCCAATAATCGAATGACTTCAATAAAAGAGTTCATTGCGCCTCACGAATTGACTGGCGCAAACATTTTTAGAATCCGTCAAGTACGAGCAGAGGTATTGGTATTTGTGTGGTGCTTTTAAGCGCTTTCTCTCTCCTTTTGCACCAACGAGTGCATTGAAAGCTACACGGAAAGGGATGACAAGGGGGCAGGAAGCTATGTCCGTTCATCAGTGCGTGTCCCGACCTTGAGCACCTTCTTTCCTTTGAACGCACAGCTTACTTTCAGTGTGATCACGAGTGCAATCGAGTAATTCTACACTGCGTGTAGAATTACACAACTAGAGTCCACTAGAATATAGTGCTAGAACTCTAGCACTATAGAGTACAGCGCAGGCACGTTGCGGCATCCTGCAGCGGCCATGGTAATTATGCAGCTTACGTTGCTCAATTCAGGTAATGGTTGTGGGCTTTGCGTTTATGACGCGGTCATTTTGTATTATGGCATCACCTGTCGAGAGAAGAGCAAGCGATTTCTAGCTGACTTTGAAAATTAATTGTAATTTCAGGCTGCACTATGATGTTAGCTCGCATGCTCTTAGGAGCCTTGACTACCGATTAGTGGCATTTTCTGACCATGCTCAAAAGGTGTTGCAAGGCCCCTCTGCAGGACCCCCTCAAACCAGCATGAAAGCCAAGAGAAAAGTGTGTTGGATAGCAGTTTGCTGTCCATTTGTATGACCACTCTCTAAATGTCTAACAAAGCACCTTGTCTACTATGGTTCTTGTGAAAAAGTTCAGAACAGCACAACGATACTGCAACGCCCGCCTGTTGACATTCGCCGTCAAGCGCATCTTCATTCCTCCCCATGTGGCTCAGACAGGGGCGTAGCCAGAAATTTTTTTCGGGGGGGGGGGTTCAACCATACTTTATGTATGTTCATGTGTGTGTCTGTATGTGTGCGTGTATATATACGCAAGCAAAACTGAAAAATTTCGGGGGGGGGTTTGAACCCCCCCAACCCCCCCCCCCTTGGCTACGCCCCTGGGCTCAGATGATTGGGCCGTTCCAGCCTTCCCCACGTCAAGCCAAGTGGCGTTGCCGCATTCTGAGGACCGAAACTCCCAATGACCTTGGTTGCTGTGTAGTTGCTGGTTTTCAATTAGTATTTTGGTCATTTTGCAAAGCTGATTGTAAGTGCTTAGCACTTTAGAGGCCCGGCTTGTTGTCCATCCACTGTCTCATGTCGCATAGTGACACAGTGGTCAATACAAGCCTAAAACAAAGCTAACAATGCTCAAAATGAGTGCGAAATGAACTAACAAGGTCTAAAATAATATAAACTCCAGAAAGAAGCAAGAATTAATCGCAATAACTGACCTAAACTCGTGAGAGACACTTCTGAAACATGCGGCTGATACCCACACCGCGCAAGAGAGGGCCCCACTGCCTCAGCAAGCATGCGATTTTCGAGGTAATCGCTGGGTCCCCCATGCCACACATTTCCTCAGGCTTCACGGTAGTGGAGCTGCATTAAGCGAAGGATTTAGAACTACATCAAGACCTACACAAAAATGACATTATTACAGCATTTAGCACAGGATTTAGAACTACACCAGGGCCTACACAAGAGCAATTTTTTCTTTTTATTGAGCTTACCAACAGCAACCAATGTCCAATTGGCATTAGTATTGGCCTCGTTTTCACAACAACAAATTACACCATCTCCCACTAAAGGGAACCATGTGGGGACGCGAACACCTTGCCCGATGTTAACGCGTCCTTGCACTGGAGCACACATGAATTCATCGTAGTTGCTGTTACTCGTCCCAAACTCTTGTTGGAGCATGCCACGCGGGAGCACGTGCGTTCGTTGCACGTCTGCAGAATATTTTTCCCCGAAGCCATCACGTGATTGCCGAGAGAGTGTAAGGGGGAGAGGCCACAGCGTCTTACCCGGCCCCTTACACAGGCCCGAACGCGCTAGTGCGTGCCAGCGCGTTCCGACTAGGATACAGCGCATTGGTTCATCGCGCGTCTGCAGAATCTCGTTTCCCGACACCGTCACATGATTGCTGAGAGAGGGTAAGGGGGAGAGGCCACAGCCCCTTACACAGGCCCGAACGCGCTACCGTGTGCCAGCACACATGGTTCTGTCAGCGTTACGCCAAGCTAGGACAGCATACGGCAGCATGGGCCCCTAAAGTGCTCTGCACGTATTATCATCAAGGCAGTCGAAGAACAAGAAGAAGAAGACTTCTCCTTGGCGTGAGCGTGCTCTCAGATGGCTATGCTGGGTAGTAGAAAGCGGATGGTCGGCAATGAAACTACAGACACAGCCCCAGTGCAAAAGCTGCTTCGCATCTAAAAGTTATCAAATTCTTATCAGGCCGGTAAATAACCAAACCATCAGTGTTTTTTCTTTCTTTCCTCTCTTGCCAATCACGTTCCGTCTCAGATTCTCCATTTTTAACAATTACAGGGTAATCACTGAATGGCTGAAATAGTGGAAATCACTTCATGAACATCTGAATAAAAATATTTATTTTCCCCACGCACACTACAATCAACACCCACGAAATGGCACACTGATCCCATCATCGCACAAATTCTGTGACAGAATCGCAGGTACATTCACAATAAATAGACACAATGCAAACAAATGCTGTGAACCAAAGCGAGGTTCCCAAGTCATTCAGAGTTCATAGAGCATGCACTAGATGTAATATTGAGCACCTACAACATTTTTCTTGGCTTTGGTCTGTTCACATATTCCTTATAAAATCAGTCACACTGTAGATCGCGTTGTTCCCGGTAGAAGAAGAGCTTGACATGCAAAAGACCCTGCTTAGAGGACACAGTTTCGATCAGAAGAGTTTCGCCAGTGACACATTCGAGGAACCTTTTGCACATTTCTTTGTCCCAGCCGGTTCCATCCCTCAAGTCGCACAATTCAGTGTCCACGAGGGATGACAGCTGTGACTGAATGGCCAGGTGAGTAAAGCGTGGATCCAGTGTTCTGACATTGTTCAACGAGAGCCACTCGCAAAACCCAAGTCCACAAATGACACTTTCAGCTGGTCACCATCACCAATGGCGACAACCTGTGCTCGGTACCAAAGATTGTCACGGCTGGACCTGGCAGCGACGAACTCGCCGACCGACTTTGCAAAAAGCCTGTTTTCTAAGAAATGGCCACGACTGCAAAAGACTTGGATGTCGTCCATAAGGCTTTGCAACGTCTCCCCCATGCTGAAAGCACCATCTTCCATGATATGCCTATCAACAGTCTTTCTTCCATAGCAAAAGATTAAATAGAAGTGGTTGGGGGCTGGCGTACGCCGACATCTGACCCAACAGCCAACTCCCCGGTCGGGTGGTTTCAGTTCGACACATTCAGCGACAGGCTCGGTTATATGCAAGAGTGCCGAGTTGGCTTCTGCGTCAATGTGCTTGAAAACACAGGCTCCATTTTGTCTGCAATAGCCTTGAGTGCTAAAGAACTTGCAGATGCGGTTGGTTTTCGCCGAAAAGTTTGCTGCAGCCACCCCCGGGTCGTCGGTGTTCACGTTATAACTGTTGAGAGGACTGTTGTAATCGTCCTGCATGGGATTGAAAGGAGAAGGGGCTGGAAGATTTCTGTTTTGAGCAGCAGTGTCCCTTTTGCGTTTCACAGTCGGCATTCTTGCATAGCCTTCCCTGCACATGCACTCAGCAACGTCTCATAGGTCCCACTGAGCAACTTTGCCAAGTAGACTGTGTCATTAAATTCATCACCAGTACTACTAGTTCCCACAATGACTGCTGTGAGTGAACAGCCATTATGAGCCAGCTCTTCAAACCGTAAGACTGCTGCTTCTGTCCATTGTGTCCATGGCTGAATGTCCACTAGCTTAAACCTTAATGCAAGCGGAGCTATGCTCCTAAGTCTCGAGTCCAATTTGAATAAGCAGGAGGACTTCACAGCCTTTCTGTTGCCATGGTCAACGAACAATACCCGGCATTTTCCAGCACTAAGCAGTTCCTCAACACGGACTCTGGTTCCAGTTTCATGCGGCAAATCACGATACATTAGGTATGACCCTTTCTTGATCTGTCGTTTCACGCACAACACCTCTTCGCACGATGCAATGATGCTGTTCACTTCTGACAAATCTTTCACTGCAGAGGTTGGTCGTCCATACCAGTGGTCGGGTGTCAGGATAAATGTAACTTTAATGTCCATGGTACTTTCCTTTGGCACAAATGGTGCTAATTCTGAGCAGAGAGAGCTGTCACTCAGTGAATCGACACTGCAGGCGGAAAGGGTAGAAGGTGATTTGTCCAACACCTCACCAGTCACTGCAGAGAGGAGTAGAGGTGGATTTGCCCATCATCTCGCTGTTGAATACGGAAAGAGTAGTGGGTGATTTGCCCAACACTTCACCGTTGATTGCGGAGTGAGTAGATGGTGATTTGTCCAACACCAGGCCGCTGATTTCAGTCTTAGCGTGGCTGATTCCATACTCAGCGCAGATTTCAATTCCCAGTGCCGACTTCATTCCCAGGGTAGACTTCATTCTAGTGCAGACTTCAACTCTCAGGGCAGATGTCACCCTCAACGCAGATTTCGCTCGTAGCTATGATTCCGTTCTCGGTGTTGATGCTTCCCCTTTCGAGCAGGTTCTGCTCGGTGATGCCCTCTCTTTCAGGGTGCTGCGAATGATCGCTCACATGGACCGTCGGTTCAACATCCTCAAGCGCGGCATCTCTCAGGTAATCCAAGAATTCGGCGTAGCCGTTATCGACAAGTAGTCGGGCAACATTCTGACGCTGCATCCCAATGGGGGCATCAGGACAGTTGATGAATAAGTCCACCTCGTAGATACCACCGTCCGAAAGGCCGTAGAAGATGGCATCGTAGTAGTACGGCACGGTGTTGTCGAGAAGCCGTTGCAAGTCGTAGCACGAGCTCTCCAAAGTAGGCCTAATTCTGCGCATGCAGCAGGCCACTGATCGGCAGGGATCGCGGGCTTCGTAATCGCTCATGGGGTAAACACAGTCCAGTGCGACAACGTCGGTGCGGCCTTCGTCGATGTATAGGACGTCTGCCAGAACTTGGATGCCCGCGACATTTCTGCGAACGTCCGTCACCAACGCGCGCAGTGCCTGCCTGCTGGAGTCTTCCGGCAATACCACCATGCAGTACATGCCGATCGACGCCTCATACACGTGCTGTCGCTCCTCCTCGATGTAGTAGTCAGTACTGTCGATGCATTCGTTCTCATGGTCAGACAGGTTGTAACGCAGAAAAAGTTTGCTGGGCCGCTCGTAATGCGTCACGTAAACGGGAACTCGCTCCCAAGGCGTCAGGTCTGGTGGGCTCGGAACTTTCGGGAACTTCACCGAGGGCACTGACGCGACACGTTCTTCGGGATCCATACCGACTTCATAGACGAGACAATGCTGAACTTGGATACCGTAGTGTCATCCTCGGGCGGCACTCGGGGAGGGCATCAACACGGAATCCTTATACTTTGAGAACGCCGCACCGTGGTATTAGTGAATTTATGTTGCCCGGACCACAGGCACCGGCTGCACGACGAGGCATAGACAAAGAATTTATGGCGAGACGCCGTCCCGCCGACAGCGCCGATTCGAACGCGACCGCGACACACGTGCGCGACTTTTCACACATGGCATTGGCTGTGGGCTTGGCTAAGCTTGTCTACATGCTCGTTAACATACAAAAAAAATGATGATGATGATGTTTTTTGGCACCGCAGCTGCTCAGTGATGTTCTGTGCAGAAATCTTTTTCTTTTTCGGGACATTTTCAGGCGTCATTTTGGACGAAAGAGATTATTTGCGATATTGTGGGGAACTTTGAGAATGGGGAAATGTAGAGCGATTTCTAGTTCACTATGGGTGTTAGACTCAAAACCCATGTACGCACGATGTACTACTGCACAGGAAATATGAAGGCCACGCTTTTAAGGCGAAAGCCTTTAACGTACGGTGTCCGACCGCGTCCGTCCGTCCGTGCCCTGGAACGGTGCAAGCTGTGGCCTCTCCCCCCCACACTCTCTCAGCAATCACGTGATGGCACAGCGGCGCGCGCGCGCGGCAACGCTCCTTCGTCATACGTCTCGTTGCAGCAGTCGAATTAGTCGGATGATTCCACGGCAAGCGGTTTGAAGAAGTGCCCCAAGAATGTAGATTCCCCAGATACCATGGCATAGTCAATCGAATAACCACAGGCTTTCGCCGAAGACACTTGAATTTAAAAAGTGTTCTTCAATTTTTGTATTGTGCAGGAGTGCACCTGCTCTAGTCAGGATTTTAATAGTCGTAAGCATGTCACACACATGCGTCATTTTACACACACACACACACACACACGCACGCACATACATACATACATACATATGTGAGAGGGTGTGAGTATATTACCAACATTCTCCACGAGCCCCTCTTCCGAAACACAAAGCCTCTGAAAGATGCACACCGTCCATGGGTCTTGCTTGGTGAACATGGGAACATCCAGTACTATATATGTGTGGAGTAATTTCCAGAGACTGATTCAATACACAACGCTTATTAACACCGGCAACTCAACTCTGATTAAGGTGCTCTCTGCTCAATGCACGGCTGGATGTAACTGCAGTCGCAAGCTTCTGAGCCAGTCAGCAGTGTAGAAGCAGGATGTGTGCCTGGACGTGATAACACCATGATAACAACCTGTGTTTCAGTTTGGCAACGGCTAATGGCGCTCAAACATTGGTATGGTCAGTATCATAGAAGAACTTTGGGTATAGTCCAGACTCCAGCCACCGCAGACATATAAGTAGCGCCCTCACGAGCGCGCCTTCACCCTTACGTGGTAAGGCGAGGAGGCTTCGAGGTTGTGAGGGAGTGCGTACCTCGTTAAGTAAGGGCGAGAGAAAGTGCGCTCAGGTTCATGTAGGTGATCCCTCGCGTACAGTACGGTCCACTGTTAAAGAGAACACTCGAATGGGCACCTTTCATATTGCTGGCCTCCTAACTGCTAATGGGTGTAGAATAGGAGTGTGTCAATAGCGAATTTTAGAAATGAATCGAATACGAATCGAATAGTGATCACACCGAATCGAATACGAATACTAATCAAATAGTTTTCAAATAGTAAGACAATCATTTTCAAGACAGTCCTAGAACTCCACAACATTTTACTTGAAACAAATATTCACAAGCTTTCACCAAAGAACATTGCGGTTACTTTTAAACGACTCAAAATACCACAATTATGAAAACTGAGGTTTTCATAATTGTTTTCGCATACTGCAGTGACCAGAGCCTTCGCGATATTTTGTAACGTTAGGTTGAAATACAACGATGACTACAGTATTCAAGGTGATACTTTTTCTCTTGTTTTTTCATAAAATTGATATATAAAAGCAAAGCAATTTTGAACCGAACACCACGCATACAGCTCAAGATGTAATGAAACAGATTAAACCTGTCATCACAACGTGGGCCTCGGCACTGAAAGCATATAATATCAGTGTTGAAAGCTGTAGCTGCAAGAACAATTTTCGCAAGCCCAACTCTGCTATCTGTTGTTATTCATGAAGCTGAATACAGCTGTGGTCCCCACCGATTGTTCTTACAAGATGAAGGCAGAAACTGATTAATGCAATGCAGCTGCAGCATAGTAAAAACTAAGAGTGAGGTTTGCAGAAAAGATGCCTTCATCCGGTAATCAACATAGCGTCGGTAGTCTCGTAAAAGCTTGGGCTGCATGCATATTGGTAATTTAGTGATTAAAAGAAGAAAAATGACCTTTGGCTGTTCCAAAGTTCTATTGTATTGTGATTCTCCCGTTGTTGCTGATTATTCGAAAACTATTAGAAAAATATTCGGTATTTTAAATATGTACTATTCGATTCGTTATTTGAAATTTTCGAATATTTACACACATTAAGTGTAGAAACATTGTTTGTGCATGGCACCAGTCTGTCAAAAGGAGTCATATCTGTCAATGACCAGAAGTCTTGTTTAAATCTATGCCCCTATACATGCTTTTGCAAGAGAGCTAAATCCAGACATGCCCTGCACGCATAGGTCGGCAAAAAATGTGGAGCTCACTCACACTCACTCATAAAATATAGTTTGCCCTTAGATCTCACTCAGACTCACCAAAATTTTCCTCAATTGGACTCACTCGAACTCAGACTCACTGAAACTTTTCTCAGCCGGACTCACTCGGACTCAAACTCACCAAAATATTGCTCGCTTGGACTCACTCAGACTCATGGCTCTATCTGCGTCTGAGTGAGTCGATTCATGAGTCCATTAGCGTATAATTGGCTTTTTTTACCATGGTGTCAATGCTCTTTAACGCCAATGTCTCGCATATTTGGTGCTCTACTTGACGCCTTTTGATCTCGAACCTTCAAATATGAGTTATCAGTGGTTGCAATACAGTAAGAACATTTTTATTGAAAATGGTGACTCATACGAGATATTTTTATCAAGAACTTCCTGTCAAATAGTGTGGGGGAAGAGAATCAACATCCCCCCCCCTCCTTCTACGTAACTCACACCTCTGATTAATAAATACTGAGCTGGCGTATGAACGTTAGTGCTTTGAAGTATCTGTGAGTGGTCGGGAGAGAAAGGTGGGCTGACATAAGGCTAGTAATGATGAAGTTGTGTAGATGGAACCATAAGTCGGCAAAGAAGTGTGGAGCTCACTCACTCACTCAAGAAATATATTTTGCGCTTAGGGCTCACTCGGACTCAGACTCACCAAAGCCTCCCTATACCGGACTCACTCGGACTCAGTCTCACTAAAATTTTTCTCAGCCGGACTCACTCGGACTCAAACTCACCAAAATATTACTCACCTGGACTCACTCGGGCTGCAGACTCATGGCTTGATCTGAGTCTGAGTGAGTCGACTCATGAGTGAGTTTGCCGACCTATGCAGGCTGCACGCAAGTGTTCCCTTTAACAGTGGGCCTGTCTGTACATATAATCATCGAAATGTCAGTCACAGGTGGCTGTTCTAACAGCTGCGAGTTGGAGAAGCAATAAAAGTAGGAGTGCTCATATGTTACCACACTTGATCGCTCATCTTCCATTAATTGCAGGTTGTTGTGGGAATTATGGCAGTCTCATTCCAGGACACCAAGATAGCAGTTGCCAGCACAGTGGGTGCGAGCCAGATTTCCAGAATGCAGTATTTCTTTAAAAAAAAAAATAGCATATTCTTAGTACGTAGGATCCACATCAACAGAAGGACCACCGTTAAATAAGCCAATGATCCACTTGCCAATTATTCTCTGTGTCAAAGGAGCACACGCACCTATATGCTCTATGTGCTACATGAGGTGTTGATTCATGAAGATATTCACATGCATTTTATACTCCTTACTTCTTTCATTTGACCTTTTCTCACTTGTTTCATTGCAACCTAAGACAGCAACATGTCATTTTGGCTTAAAGGCTGTTTGCAGGTGTCACGTGTTTGAAATAACTCACCCGTAAGTCCAGTTTGAGATAAGATGAATCTGTCCCAAACCACCCCAGCTTTCGAACACTATTTCCTGCTTTCACAGCCTGCAAGTAGAAGTGGCTGTACATCCATCATGGTGGCTATCAAACCCCGAAACACAAAACCTCTATAAAATGTGTTTAAAACATTTAAAACCTCTATAAACGTCTATAACACATTTTATAGAGGTTTCGTGTTTCGTGGGAAGATTATCGCAACCCTGAAGCCACGAGAACATGCATGTTTGGAGAACCAGTGCAGTTCTTTGCTCTTCGATCAGTTGTCTCTTGATCAATGGGTGTAGAGTTTTTCTTTTTCCTGGGGGAACGTGGGGGGGGGGCATGCTCTTCCACCTTTCTCTCTTTATATACAATATAATTTGTGGCTAGTCTGACCTCCAAATTAGCAATTTTAGCATAACTTTAGTCTCTCATGTGCTGGCACCGCAATCTCACTATGAAGCATTTCATATATACAACCTTAACGAAAACTAGCAACAAGTTGTGTCAAACAAAGAAACGAGCCCTGAAAATTCCTTCCTCTCATTCATTTATATATATAGTGGGAGACTCCAGATTTATTTCTCCCTAGAGGACGCTTAGTAATTGTTTTATGCACTGAAGCATAATGCACAAAGGTATCGCATCATGCGGAGGCCCAACCGCTTTCTTCACCACAAGCATATGTTTGAAAGCTGTGCCCATTCGCTTTCGTTGTTTTGCAATGCTGCTATTTGGCTTCTTGGGTGTTTTTTATTGTCATGCTTTGTTTACTTCTTTAAAATGTGCGCCAGCCAGGCGTAGGTGGCGTAATGCCGGCGCAAGAAGTTTAATTATATATATGGCCAAAAATAATTCTCAGAGGGTAGCAAATACCATTTGGTATCACTACACCTCGTGTAAAGTTGGGGTTAAGAATTTTCCCGCCAAAAGTTGTTTTGTGGAGGAGCTTTCGAGTCGCTCTTCGGGGACAGAACTTGTAGTAAAACCCTTTACTGACCAACCAAAATTTTAATACCATCTTATTTTCTTGGCACTACTACAGGCCATTCGAAAGGGCACCCATTTGTAGACATCCAAGAAATCACACTCTTTTGCTAAGGGAGAAAGTCTGTGTGAAAGCACTGACTCATTGTGTCAGGGATCCTTTCTATTCTAAGAAACATTTTTGTTGTCTGAAATCCAGAGATGTGCTTACAATTTTAGCCTGTCATAGATGATGCACAGCACTTCAGTTGTCCATCAGACAACACATTCCGCACATATAAATACATTTGACGGGTATTTTCCACTCAATGTTTCACTTGTCAGTGGACCAAGATCCAAATTTTAAATGCCCGAAAGGAAAAAAGTGAGAATAAACAGGCCCCTGTAAAATAGCTGCCCGACAGCACAGCCACAGTCCATGTCGATGGACGTGGACCCGAGCCAAGCTCTTAAAAAAATCCAGGGTCGGAGCTGGGTGGGGCTCTTGCAACCCCCACGAAGCCATTAGGGGGTGGGTGAGTTTTGACGCAACCACTGGTGTCAAAAGTGCTAATCAGCAAGATTGAAATATTGGATTTCGTATTTTCTATTCCCATAAATGAGGTGCACTTTAAATGTAAGGTACGTTGGGTGCTAATTGAGAAGTTGCAAGACCAACAAACTGGGCAGGGATAATAAAAACAGTGCCATTAGCAAAAGGAAACCACACACAACTCGGGAGTAGTGGGGGTGGGGGGTGGAGAAGTGAACATCACAGAAGCACTCTCCAGGCACTTGAAGCTCAGAATGATGTCAGTGCATCTGTGAAGCTGACCTTTGATTCAGGAAGTAGCCAGAAATTGTGTGTGTGGGGGGGGGGGGGGGGGTTCAATTATTCTTTAGTATGTTTGTGCTATGTTTGTATGTGTGTGTTATTATACACATGCAAAATTTTACAAAATTTCGGGGAAAGGAGGGGTTTGAACCCCACCCCCACCACCCCCATACAATTCCGCACATATAAATACATCTGAGGGGTATTCCACTCATGTTTCACCCGTCAGTTGACCCCCCAGCTTTGATTGCATTCCAGAGACGGAGCGCATTTTCCACCAGTTCTAGTATTGTTTGCACAGTGACTGTAGTGGCCAAAGAAACACTTTTATGGTTTGGGGGTAAAAAAAAAGGACTCAATTTTTACAGAACATTAATGACTCACGAGATAGCATCACAAAACATATTAATTAGTAGTACCAATAAATACATATTTCACTGCTTGATAAAGAATGGTATAAAGGGGACTTGTACTGTTATAGATATGGAATTCACCAATAACTGCAGTTCGTAATAAGTTCTGCTTTTTGCTTTGATATGTCACATATTGAAATCACATTTTGGGAAAATATAGCATAAATAATTGACGGGCAACTGTGATTGAATAAGTTCAGAAAAGGATGGTTTGTACATCGCACGAATATTAAGAGTATGGTAATGAAATCAATCAAAGAGGAAATATGGCAATAATAAAGTAAGCTGTCAATAAATCAAACTGCTCTGTTTTGCACGAGGCGCAACACTGCAATGGGTGCAGTAATAGAGATGGCAGTGAATTAAAGAAACATAAAGCTGGCATCTTAGTTCCGTCGGTAGCAAGCTACAGCGTCTGGTTTAGCATACCTACTGTATTGTAAGCACTGCAATATGATAATTCTATATGGTTCATCATTGTCAATTTTCGTGCAATTCCGTTTCCTAAAAGTTTGCCGGTGCATCACGCACTGTAGTAGCCAAGACCAAATATGATTGCAGTAAGC
>NC_051178.1:119120314-119152349 GCF_013339695.2 Rhipicephalus sanguineus
CAACTGGCAACTCTAGACCAGGCCCGGCAAAGCCGCTATAGCAAGTGGAGCCCTGGAAAAGGGGCTCCACCCACTTCAGTTTTAAGGATGCCGATAAACGTTACTCTCTCATTCTCACAGATCACAGTCTGTGCCCCCTCCCACTCTGCCAAACTAATTACATACTAATGCTTAGAAATAATCCAATCACGCCATTTCTAAAACTAAGAGCTATGTAAGTTGGTTCCTTGATCTGTGTGGCGATAATGCGATAATGACTGCCACAAACTATGTGTCGTCTTTTCCTCTCGTCAGCCCAGCTGAGGTCAGGGGAGCTGTTGCTCTGCATAGCAATGGTCATAGAAAGCCTAGCAACTGGTTGCACAGCTGTGCACCTGCTTCACTAGCCCATACACTGCTCCGCCACGAGCCCACCTGCCTGGATCCTGCACGCAACCACTCGGTCATGGCAGATGTGACATCATGGCCAACTGCGCATGCACTCCTTCGTTCTGTATAAAGCAGTTGTGGCTGTTCAATCATGCATGGCCATGGCGACTGTGGCGGCAGGCGCAGCGCAACATGGGGAGACCGCAGAAGGTTCACACTGCCGATGAGGAAGCCGCTTAACAGGAATCGCGGCGCGCTGCCGAACGAGACTGCTGGACTCGACTCGTTTAAAGTAGTCCACGACGTAGTACGGCCGAAACAGCGAAAGGCAGCTGTGCTGGACTTGAACGGAACTTGGCACTCCTTGGCATTACTTCGTATAACTTATACCCGTGCCACACGGCTACAAGAAATGACATCCAGTAATTTAAAGCATAAAGTTCCTGAATGACATTTATTTCGGCCGAGCTGCCACACGTCTAAATTTAAAGGCATTTGACCTGATGATGTCGATAACAGCCACTTTTGAAGTGAGCAATTTTAGGCTAATAATAAAATATAAACACCCATGTTAACAACTCTACTCTGCATTCACAAATAGTGAAATGTAGAAGTAAGCATATTATGGTGCCATTAGCTCGACTTTGTTCCTGTCTTTTACAACATTGCAACCAACCACAGCAGCTTCGGCCATTTCACGTCGAATCCAAAGCCTAGAATCCGACATGGCGCCTGCCATGTCGAAGCCGTTGAATTTCACTTTCATGCGACTAGTAAATAACATGAAATCGTTAACAGTCATGTACAAGATATTTTTGAGACGATAGATGCTATTTCAAAGTTTTATGTGTACTGCACTGAGCAAGCTTTGGTGTCAAGAGTACACATTTCTCAGTCGAATGGGTTCTAGCGAACGCATTAGGTGACTAATGGCATTAAGGCGAATACCATTTGATTTGCCCGTATAGCACCGCACAAATCGCATTAAACGCTAAGGCATTAGGAACTTAATGCCATTTTCTGGGCCCGTGTGGCACAGGATTGGCATCACTTGGCATCCCTTCGTATGGCAAGGACCAGCTAGGAACAGATTAGCTCCTCTATGCCTTTAGCCTTGTGCCACTAGTGCAAGCTACGCCCGGCTTTTTTCTTCCCAGACAACGAGCATGCTTAAGTCCTAGAAACTGTGACTGTGAATGAAAATGGCACAATTCAGGGTGCTGTCCCTCATACTCTTGTTTGCATTGGTGATGTGTATTTTTCTCAACTTCACTCACCATGCTGTCCTCGTGCATAGACCTGCATCGAGCCAACTTGGGTACCAACATTTAAATGACTCAGACATTTAAATGATCCAGAAAACATTCCTTGAGTTTGAACACACAGGTTTAGTTTGATGGCCAAACACGTCATTTGAATTGGTAAGTGACTGGCCAGAAATTATTGAAAATACCTACCAAGTTCATTTGTGCACTCACTGGATAGAACAAATTAAGCTCATATATAGGCGGCTCTGAACTATATTTGCCCAATACAGCCTAAAGTGCTGGTGCCACGCAGTGAGTATTGCAATCTCAACATTTGCACCACGCAACGTCATGATAACAATGCGAAAGAAATTTAATTTGATTTCAGTTATTTGTTTTCAACCTGTCATTTGAATCGGTAAGTGACTGGTTACGCTACTGGGTCCCATACTCAGAAATTTCAATGGCCATGGTGATACTGTGGGCCCATTGGATGAGCAGACCTTTCACCGAGACAACACTTGGTAAGAGCTAGTAAATTTTTTTCGTGGTAGATTAAAAAATATTAAGCTTTTTCCTTTGGTACTTCATATTTTCTGTCAGGCTAAGTGCTCGCACATGTTTTGTTGCACCCTTTGCACGCAAGAATTTCGGTCAGCGGCTGCATGTGGCTACCCATTAAAGTGGGTACATTTCCGCATTTGTTTTCACACAAACCTTTGCCATATGATCCTCACTGTGCCCAAGACATACCATGCCCACAGTGAACCCAGCATCCTTGAATAAGCCCTCAAACAGCACAACGACAAAGATGGAAAAGAGGCATTACCTGCGCGTGGACAGCTCGTCTTCTGGTGCCGGCTCTGCAAGACCCACGTCGTTGCTGTCATAGGTGTCGTCGTATTCGTCTTCATACAGGCCTTCATCGTCCACAACTTCTTGCACTATGCTGTACTTCTCGTACACCTCTTTCAGCACTTTGTCGTGGCCTTTGTCGTCTAATGACTTGGGGTTTTGCTCCTGCACCGGAGAAGAACGGCCACTTTTAAGCATGGCTCCTTCCTGCTCCACAAGTGGTATCACTGCTACACAACACTACCGCACGAATATCCAAGGAAGCAAATTCTGTGTTACTCATTCAAACAAGCAAGGCGCATCTGAAGGGGCGTTACTCACATTTTCCCGATGTGAACCTTTGACATGTCGACATCGTTTCTCTCAATAATCAAACTCGTCGTTGTCGTAAATGCTTCGGGACTCAATCTCTAGCGGCCTAGAACAAGTGAAGGTAAGGAAACACCAATTAACTATGCTTTTCAGTCAAAGCCATGCTTAACGATACATGATGACAGCTTGTTGGAGGCAAGTTCAAACGCAGTGGTGGAAATGCTTTCCAGCATTTTGGAGCAGATATTTAAGCAGGCAAAATCTGCTTTTGGAGCAGCTACCCTGTGTTTGAGCAGACACGGGCTTTTCATGAACACAAAGAGGATGAAAATTTAGCCTTAATTTAGTTTAATGTTCCCTCAGTTTACATCATTATTTCTGCATTGGCAGCAAGCCCACAAAATAAGCACAAAAAATTAACAAAAGTAGGATTATGTACAGAAGCAATGACACAAAATGTGAAGGATATTGCACCAACAAGCTGGCTGCAGCATGAAAGCTGTTCATAGCAACACACACACACACACACACACAAACACACACACACACACACACACCACACACACACACACACACACACACCGCTCAACTAAAACGTATTTACGACGACGAATCACCAACCGAGTCTCATAGAGCATAATACCTTCACTGCCTGCTTAAGCCGTAGTGATTCATCCTACGCCTACCGGTTAGTGCGTACACTGCGTACCGCGATAACAATTTGCGCACGCTTGTGTGAATATTCGAGTACTTCGAATACTTGAACGAATATTACAGTATTCGAATTCGCTTCGATTCGAATTTAAATTACAGGAAATTTCGAAGTATTCGAAATGAACAAATAGGTGTATATAAGTCCGCTTGTAATCCCCCTGTAAAGGTGGTTTCACTGCAGTGGAGAAGTGCTATACCGTGAATACACCTTTCCAGAAAAAATCCGCACTGCCGCGGAGCCTCACCTCAAGGTTAAATGAACATACTACCCTCACATCGATTCATCATTTTTTAAGTTTAAAAGCTTGTTATACCAGCTTATATGCTCTAACTATAGTAAATTTTAAAAGTCACATATTTTACAGGTTATTACTTGCATTCTAATGAAAATTAAATCCAAAGTTGCTTCCACTTTCTTGGACCCAAAAAGAATGACATTTGCACAGGCCTTGCTTCAATTTTAAAAAAATACTGCACAAATTAGTTGGGCCATGACAAATATGCTCATTTTTCTTTACAATATGTGATATATACTATTCGAATTCGATTCGGAATTATTTGACCGCATCACTATACGCTTCGAATTCGCTTCAAACCTAAAATTTACTATTCGCACAAGCCTAGTTTTTCCCCATAAAAGTTTACTGTGCTGCTGAACTTGCTGACGCCACAATGTTTTCAGTCTTTTCGAGTGTGTGGAAATCGGTCGATAAATAATTCCTACTTCCATGCGATTGCGGCGCTGCCTTTGCGGGTAAGCATAGAGAAAGAACGCTTTGTAGAAATGCACCACTTTGTAGAAACGAAACCAGCTCACTGTTGCGGAGTTGAGCGTTGCGGGCCGTGCACCTAGAAACGTCACTGGATTGGCGCTATTACGATAAATGCACGCATATGGCACAGCAAGCGTAGCGCTGTTGTAACCATACTGCACACTTTTATTAGGCAACAACCCAAAAATGCCTCAGTCCACTGCCAAGACCTCTAGAGCATCGAGGAATGCGCATCACTGGCAGAAAGCTAACCTTGCGGCGTTGCAGTATAGTGGAGTCGCAGCACTGCCACTACTGATATCGAATTGGACTGCGTCGGCTGTCACAACGGCTAGGACGCTAGTGGTGCCATTAAGAAATGCTGGAGCACAAATGTACAAGATGGCAACCATGACGTACTTCTGCTCACGAAGCGCACTGGCCGCGAAACATTAGTTTCGGTTCCAAAACAACATTGTGGCGCAGCAATGGTGCAAATTAAGCAAAAAAAGACCTTTTTGGAGCAGTATGGAGCAGGAATTTCCAGATGGCACAGATAGGCGCAATTTGCACTGGCTTCCCACCCCTGAAACAGTCGTACGAACTGCACAAATTTTGTCTAAATCCCTCGATTATTTGAAGCATCGATAACTGGTGCCTTGTGATGGAAGCTGCAATGCAGTTTCACTGCAATTAAATCTGTAATCAACGTATAGCACATGCCATCGAAGTATGAAATCGAACTTAAGAAAGATGTTAATGAAGTACTAGTAGATGGACAAACAGCATCTGAATATCCCTTGAGCATCCCTTTTGTTTGCATTCCTTTAGCAGATGATGCAAGTAATAAGTGATATGGAGAGCAATGCTTATATGATGTGAATTCCTGAAAGCAACTAGTACAAAAAAAAGCTACATTTGCCCACTGTGTACCCCACCGTATAAAGCTTGGGCACTGAACATATGGCCAAAAACGTGAAATGACTAAATCCAAACGTGATCTCTTATTCATGCCGTAATGTTAATTTACAGTGGATCCTCACAGATACAGTCCTCACAGGTCTTTTAAGTACGGCGCTCGTTTTGAACGAGTTAGTAGGGCTCCATAACTGCAGACGTTACGCATATAAGTACAATTACAAACGCACAAACACATCTTTCAATATCTCTTAAAATGTTCAAGTGGACAGCAAGTAAATTCCCATGGACGTCAACATAAACCAACCTTTGGCAAACATTTTGCTAAACACGGTGAATGCATTCAACGCTTTCAAAGCAAACCACCTAAACAGCCGGCAAAATTATCAACAAATTGACTTACTCAGATGTGGACGTGGATGGGGTAGGTATAGTAAGACTAGGTGGCAGGTTATTGTCCAGCAGTGCCATCACCACTTCATCATGGTTGTTGCTGTAGTACTTCAGGCAATCCTTCAAGGTGCAGGAAAAACAAAAGCAGGCATTACACCGCAGGTAAAGAAGAAGCAGGTTACAAAAAAGCGTAGGTTGTTTTTGGCAAGCTCGCTGGTCACTGCAGGCTCCAATGTATCTGGGATGTCGAGGTGAAAATTGATTTCTGCAATAATGCCATGTTAATGCAGTCAAGTTCTCACAAACCTGGTGAGACCACACGGGACCACAAAGTGCTGAGTTACTGGTGTTAAAAAAAAAAACAGAAAGGAAAGTCAGATGGGAGCACTTTTCTTAGACTTAAGGGGTGCCTGCATTAATAGCAAAAGCAATGAAATCCTTGATGTTCTGAAATATTTCAGCCCTGGTGGGCTCCTGTAACCATGGAGCATCAGCGACCAAAGGTACTAAGCACACAGCGACACTGTGTGAGGTTTTCCAGAGTCCTACCTAGAACAGTGCAATGTTGTGCATTTGCAGATGACATTTCAATATGTAATATTGGTTTATGGAGTCAATTAACCATAAATGTGTGCAATACGGGCTTTTGCCATACCTTACTAATTGCCACAGAATGGTTCAAGCTGGACCACTGAACTATGTCAGCTGTTGTATAGTAGGTTATGATAAACACTGTGGTGGAGGGTCAGACGTTATAACATTCATGCCACAATGGATGCAATAGCTCCACACACACCATCTCTTGAATGCACAAGATTCCATATTTACATGATTGTAGGCCCACTCAAATGCAGGCCCCCCCCCCCCCAATGGCATGGGGAAATAAAACGCATGAGCTCACTTCGTAAAAGAAACTTTTTTACGTAGTCACTGGACTGACTACACGTTGACCCGACTCCACAGTTTGGCGTGCCCATCCTGTCACACACTTCTCTGTCCTGTCCTCGTAAAAAGTAGCGCTGGAATACTTTAAGTGGAAAGGTATCATCAACTTGCCGTGCAACGTGTTTTGTAAAGACAAAAAAACACGAATTCCAGTGTGCAAAGGTGGCTTCACGGCAGTGCTTCATTGCCGTGCAGCGAAGCTACCTTTGCGGCAATACGCGGGGATTTAATTTCTGCGAATCGTTGCCAAGAGTGTGTGTTATCTGCGAGAAATGTGGTATATGTTACAGGCAGAGCCGGAGTGAAACAGCAGCGTCATAACCACGTCACAGCGTCCCCGATTTCTTGTTTGTCCCGCCGTAACTGGCGCTACTAGTTGTCGTTAAGATTGTAAATCGACCCCCCCAACTTTGGATTTCAAATTTAGATAAAATGGATCGACCCACAATCGTGTAAATACAGTACTTAAGAACCTAGCCACAACTAACGAAAGAGCAGCAATATTTCAGACAAAAGCAAAAACATCCCTTAAATTTTTTTACTCTCTTTTACTGTAATTTTTATAGTACAGTAAAATAAAATGATTCTTTGCTTCAATTATCGGCTGAATTCCGCTCCAATAATGATTGCATGGATAGATCAGGTAGTGCATGCTATGCAATGGTTCCACCATCGAGGGTAGGTCAGCTGAAACAAATTTTACGCCTAAAATGAAAGAAAGTTGAGCTAGCTGGTAAGGATTCATCACAAAAGAAGGTAAGGCATGTGAACCCGGACACAAGAGAAGGAAACAAGACAACACAAACGCCGGCCATCAACTGAAAGTGTGCACTGCGATGGAGGAGAAAGTAGACGCAAAAACTTCCGTGCACGTGCAGGTGTGCTAGCTGCACCTGTCAATCTGGCACACCTGGGGATCTACGTAAGAGATAACCGTTCAGGAATTTAATTTATTTCATTTCTTTTTTATCCCCTTCAGCGGCAGTGTGTACAATTGTACACATCAACTATACAGAGGCACGTCACACAGCTAGTGTTTCTTCAAATGGCTTGAAACGCAGTGTGCACATTTGTGCAGGCTTCCTGAGCGGACAACTAGTGGTGCTGCGTATTGCTGCAGAGGATCACCATGTTCAACGATCTTTTGACGTGCCGCGTTCGGGGACCAACGTAAAGAGTATTATTTTCCTTTGCTCGGAACGAATACAACAAAAAACAAACTGGGCATGCATTTTGGGCCTAGTATTTGATTCTTTTTATGCAAGAATTGAAGCTGACAGATTGCAGCATAATTAGATATTTAATTACATGCTCATTAACATTAATTACTGAAACTCACACAAAACAGCACATTCCTTTATTTTCTTTCTTGGAATGTAATATTGAGTGCCTTGGAATTAGGCTATGCGAAATTGACGCAATTGCAGACAGTGCATCCTAATTCGCACCTGAAGGGGTTATGCAAGTTAATCAAAGGCTGGCTCACGCATGAACTTCCACTCCTATCAATATGCCAGGCCTCAACCATTAGACGTTTTTCTCCATTTCTGCGCCTGTAATAACACTGCAAATGCGCAGGTATGGCAGCCCACAGCTACGCATGTGGACGTACGTAAGTTTTTGCGTTAACTTTTTTTTCCACCACAGTGTGCTCTCTCAGTTGATAACTGGCGTTTGTGTTGTTCTCTTTTCTTGTGTCCGCATTAGCACACACGGTGGAAAGCCTCTTATGGTGATTTATACCGAATTTTGAGCAGAATAACTTGGCAATGCCTAAGAACATCAAGTGCAAAAAGCTTGGGTGTTAACACTGCAGCTGGACGCTGCTTCCCAATGGCAATATTTGGCTTACCGGTGTTCTCGCTCATTATAGGCTTCATCTTCTGGAGACACTAAACAGTATCAACGTAGTACGATCACTGGCAGCACTTCTCTTCGTCTCACGTGATAATTAGCCATAAACTGTTTCATTAGACCAAGACAGAGAGGATTTGACAACATTCAAGATATGGCGATGTCCAGAATCAAAGCATTCAATGTGTAAGGCGACTAAGCGTACGGCCTAGTCACCTGTCAGGATAAAAGCCGACATCAGGGGCACTGTAAGGATTTTATTTAAAAGGGGGTAGTTCTACAAATTTGTATGTATATGTACTATTTGTATGGGAATTTTTGCCAGAACCAAATCGATTCGTCGTGAAATGCAGGTCGTCGCATGAACGGGGAACATATAATCGAGGTTACACTGTATCGAGGTTCCACAGTAGCAGGACGCAACAGTCTTGAGAGAGAGAGGAAAGAAAAGAGCAACCAAGAAAAAAAATTTAGTGCTCCTCGAACCTTTAGGAATGCCTGTGGGAGATCTGGGAAGAGTTCTGTCAGGTTCTGGAATTCTGATGATGGTGCTGCTAATGGTTCCCCACCACAGGCTCCTAGCTCTTCTTCTGCTGGGGCAGCTTTGTTGGACTCAGCTACTGCCGTTGCTGTTGTTGCTGCTGTGGCCCCGCTGGAAGTTTGGAATGCAGGAACTTTGGTTGTTTTCCTCGGGTTAGCTGCCGCATCCTGCCAATAGCCCAGTGGAAAAGAAAAAGGGGTGCAAAAATGCCGTCAGAATGAAGATAATTTAACCAAGTTGATTATGTAACTCTCCTGTACATAACACACACAGGCAGTAGGCAATAAACATGTTGATTCCAAGCCAAGGAGTGGCAAGTCATTCACGAATTCAAGTTAAAATGAGCAGCTGATCACATATAAGAAGAAGGCAAGAGAAGGCCTTCGCTGGCCAATCAACTCGACGGTTAAAGTGATCATGTTGAAATTCAACAGCGTGCACAGTTGACACAGTGCAGGCAAGTTAAAGAAACATCAAACTGAAGCAATGAATAGATTCAGATGGATAAATCATTCTTTGAAATCTCTACTGTCCTTAATTTCACCATCGTAGGTTTATTAACAGAAGGGAAAATGAAGGTTTTAAATTTACGCCATCAGCTTGATCTTATGGATTTCAAAGTGTTTTTCTTTTTTGTATACTGGCCTGAAACGTAGTACATCAAGTCTCTGGCCTTCTTAGCGGACAATTTACTTAATATTTATCGATTAAGAACTATGCAGACCTTAGCAGACACCATCAAAACCTGTGACGTCACAGAAAGTTGGTGTGGGAACTTCGTGGTGGTGTTTCCACTCGCATTTTCTTTTTGAGTGTTATCTCGCTTACTAGGTGTCTTCTCAGGGCAAGAGTAGTGCCTTTGGTATCGCGAAAGCGTAAGTTACCAATATGAGAAATATTATTGTTCTCTTTAGTGTCCCTTAAAAGAAAACAGGCACCGACTCAGAGCTTTGTTTGCATTTTCAAAAGATGCTACAAAGAACATGAAGGACGCTCGAGCTTCGCCTTCAAGAGGAGAACGCGAAAGCGTGATTGCGTATCGTCCGCATCGTCTACTCATTCGCTTTCCAGGCTTCGCTTCTTGGTGGACACCTCAACCATCCCATAAGCAAAGTCTGTGCACATAACATCCTTTAAACTTTCGTAGAATGCATGCCTACTGCAAGCGCAGTTGCAAAGTGCCCAGTACACCATAATTCGTCATTTTGCGAATTAGCCAAGTACCCACTACACGTCCGTAGGACAATATGCGCAACTGCACACACTGTTGATGCTGTTGCTTGTGACGATTAAATATGCCTGTGCACGTTGTAATGGGTGGATGGCGCAATTCACACGGTGTGACGCCTGGTGCAGCTCTACCCTTCTGCCCCGTAATATTGCACATGGTAACAGGACTCCCCACACTACATGACGCACGTGTAGGTTTTCTTCCAAGGCAGCTTCGAGCACTGGCGTGGCTCTGTGGTAGAATGCCTGACTGCAACGCAGAAGGCTTGAGTTCAAATCCCTAAAAAATAGTACCTGAGCGTTCAGGAGGTTGCTGGGTGGAGCGCTGCCCAGTTCAGTGTAGACAGTGCTGATGCTCTGAAGGACGTAGAGGCTGCGCGTGTTGTCTCTGAACAGCAAACGGCAGTCAAGGATTGCCACACACATACCAGCCAGCAGGACAACATGCCTGTTGCACCGCAATGGCACACAAACATGAGAAGATAACCATAAGGCGTTTTACTTTTCTGCATTCCCTAGTGTGCATGACACGGCCCAATTTGCTTGCAGATGCTTGGTTCTCGGCACAGAGCACATTTCGGCAGCTGGTTATGCCAGAAACGCATCAATTAGAAATTATATTTGACTAAAGAATGCCTAAAGAAACTCTCATGATCAGCTTAAACCGATATATCCTCTTGAGGTGCAACGTCAAAATATGTGGATGCAACTCGTTTTTGCCAGTTATTTGATCCAGTGGAGAAGGAAGAGCAAAATACATTGCGCATAGGATGAATTGCAGCTCCTGCATAGTCAAAGTGCCCGGATTTAACCTCAATGTGCTGCATATGACTGCAAGCAATCACTTCGGTGAAAGCACTACAATGTTTGATGGGTTGTTCGACATGCCGCAATTCCATGCCGAACGTGAAAAGTGGATTTTTTTTTCTGTCAGAAGTGAATACAACCAAAAACTGATTGTACATGTGTTTTGAGCCCACAATTTGATTCTTTTCATGTAAAATGGAACATGATTGAGTGAAGAATAATGAAATATTCATTTACACTCTAAGTACAGGTGATTACTTAACACACTCAAAACATTACTGTTTCATTATCATTATTCGAATGTATTATCGAATGCCTTGAAATTATGTTGTGCAAATTTGACACATTTCATAATTCACCCCTGAAGGGGATACAGCATGCTTCCAGCCCTCTACATACTTTCATTCATTTCAAGGTAACACGATTATTAAGAAAGGAGACATGTTAAAAGTAACAATCATTTCCTTCAACATCTCATTGCTATTGCAGTAGTGCCTAATCCCGAAGTATCGCCCCATCCATACTTCTTTTCTTGAAATTTTGCTAAACGTTCCTTCAGTAGATTACAGTATAAAAGCATCAACATAACTGCAAATGCATTGTTTGAATAAGGCCTTGCGTAATAACTATACTCTGTTCCAGAAGTTCCGTGCAGCAGAGCCAAGGCTACACGACCCTCGAACGCAGGTTGTTGCGAAGCGAGATGTAGTGCCCCATATACGAAGCCCGTTGTTTGTCCTCATGACTTTTGCAAGCGGTCTCGTCGGAGGATTTTTACTTGAAGGCTTCTCTGCGTGCTGTAGCTGTGATTTGTATGACGATTTTGTCGCATTTTCTGTGTAAAACAATTTTTGTGGCTCCATGATACTGAAGAAAGAGTTCTTGCTTGTACGTGTTATAACACGCAAATGACGAAAGAAATAACGCTGTTGTGGCTCGTATGTGTTATGTTTTTACTTATAAAGTACGAAGGAATGGTACGACACTGTCTAAACTTTTATGAGTAGTCCGCACAGCCCGAGCGTCCACAGCGCCGCGGAGGACCCAGTCTTGGGTTGTGATTAGTCCGCGGTGGCAGATTTGGTCACGCCTTAGTCAAAATGGCGGCGCCTGGTTCACCTGTGCGATATCGTGCAAGTATCTCGAAGACGCACGCTTTTACGGTGCCGAGGAGAATATTTAACCACTTTCACAATTACAGCTCATCTCACTGCGCAGTTGCACAGTCTCCCGAGACCCTCTTGCCGCTTTCGCTGCAGCGCTCGCCGCTAGCAGACGACAGGGCGCGGAAGGATACATTTAGATGTGCTCGCCCTCCTGATTGGTTAAGAAGGCCTGTAGCTTCCACAGTGCTGCACGGAACTTCTGGAACAGAGTATACAGCTGAAGCAAGTCCTATGCCAGGTGTTGAAACAAAGACTTCCACAAACTGACAGGACAGTTTGCACACTAAACTGTCAAGTTAACGCTGCTACACTGAAACAAAAGATTAATCATATCAAAAACATAAAACTGGATGCACACGAAAGGATACACAAAGAAGTTGTACTCTTCAAACATTCCAATGTCTTCTTCAACTGGGTATCGCTGCTGGTAGGAAAATATAAAACTGTAAGGAAACAAGTAAAAGCAATACCGTAAGCACTCGTAAGTATCACTACATAAGAAAGCCCTTTTAAAAAATTGTTTAAACTTCCTATTTTAAACGCGATCTACGGATTTTGAAAGTTTCCATTAGTGTTGGCTGCTTTAGCAGCTCCTGGCAATTTGACAACGCAGTCCATCTTTCATAAAACATGGTTGATCCCTCCGTCATAGGAATCGGGGTAACACGAAAGTAAAACGTGCCCTTATAGAAGTAACTGAATCTTTACTGTAAATTGATATAAGCGAGTTTTCACAATGTATATTGATGTCGGGCAGCTATAGCACCGTTTAACGTGGATGCACCCACTTTGATGCTTCGTGGTACATCTCCACGCCGACGACTAACGTCCATGTTCAATGATTAAGCAAACCGTTGTGGTAGCTGTAGTAGTTAGCGGTGAAAGCCTAATCAGCGAACGAGTTGTGTTAGCCAGAAGAGCGTCGCATATTGGACGCAGAACTTGGTCGCGATCCTGCGGTATATTAAAATGTGATTGAACACCACGGCCACACTAGAGGGAAACGCAAAGTGCGTCGTGCCGCCCCGGAGCCCGGCCGCAATTTTTCTCGGGGCGAGCGCGTAGGCGGGGAACGCGGCGTTACAGCCAGGTGAGGCAGGCGCGCGTCGCAGAGCTATTTTTGGTTTGACTAGCGTGATGCTATGAGCGAGGCCGACGCTTTTACGACGCTTGCGTTAAGGTCGCCACCTCGCGGAGTGTTAAGGCACTGACAAAATTGCATTTCTATTGAAAACGCCCCGATGGGAGGAACGTGTAACGTATTGCAGGTACTAATCGCGGAAGCCACAGTAATGATTAATTACCTTACTTTGCCACTCCCAGAACGCCAAACCACGACGCCGACTGGGAGAGTGGTAGATATAAAAGGCGCGTTTGTAAAACCTCTAGAGTCTGTGACCGTGGCGCAGTGGATAGCGCGCCCGGCATCTGTTGTTGCGGACCGAGCGGTCGTGGGTTCGATGCCCGTTGACGGAACTTTTTTTCTTTGCCATATGATCGTGCACATTTTTTCGACGTCATTTCCGTGACGGAAATACGTCACTGAAGTCTTGATGGACCCCGGCATAAAACACTTTCGTGTTAAAAATGTCAGTCCGCATATTTTTATGACCATATCCAATGCCAAGCTCCAAAATAATGATAACTGTGTGACTATGTAAACACACTGCAATGGTTTTAATATGCAGCATTGAATTACTACAACATGGAGTATTGTGTGCAACGTGTAGGGCAATTATCACCTTCTGGAAATCATTTTTTTTTTTTTTTCAGTTACAATGAGATACTGCACCATCATTTTTGATGCTGCATGGCACACTGACAAGTATCTGCAAACATGTGCACAAGAAGAATATGATGCTCACAGCTATTTTTAAGTTTAGAAGCATATTCTTAGAATTAAATGCAGCCAACATTCTTAATTCAATCTTGATAATACTGGTTAAACTAATCAACTCAACTAGGTGTAAGATTAAAGACGAGGAAGAAACAAAAAGCCCAAACACACTGCTTCTCAATCTGGTAAAGTACGACACTCTTAACAAGCACCCCTACTAACATCTACCCAATTTGTACAGGTTCAAAGTAAAGAAAACTAGTGTAAAAAAACAAATTTTACCTGCTAAACAAAGCAGAAGAATAATGCGCACCATATTTCTTAAAGGGGCCCTGCAACACTTTTCTCATCGAATGGCTTCGGGGGCACACTGCGGTTGAAAACTTTCTTTTAAACTCTTTATTGATTTAGGTGAAACTTGCTGAGTTTATGTATATTTGTGTGCCGATTTAAAATATGCAATTTTTAAAATATCGGACATTCCATGTGCTTTTCAGAAAGAAGACTTTGCGTAAACTGAGTTACAAAAAACTGAGTTACAAAGTAAATAAGCATATCAAAATATTCTCGAATGAGAATTGTTTGCATTAAAACAAGAATGGGTGTTCTAAACCAATTTAAACAAAGGTTATGGTATGTTGAGCATTCGGGACTGAAATCCCAGCTTGTTCTAGACTCGCTCCCGAATACCATACCATACCATACCATACCATACTTACCATAGCTTTCGTTCAAACGGGTTTCTGATGTGCTTATTTCTGATGAAAATAAGCACATTCTGATGTGCTTATTTACTTTGAAACTCTCTCAGTTTAGGCAATCACTTGCTCCCAAAAAGAATTAAAATCAAAACCTACCAACTATACTAGAAAAATAATTGCACATTTGAAATCTGCACACAAATACACATAAACTCAGCAAGTTTCATCTCAATTGATAAAGAATTTTAAAAATTTTTGAGGACCCATGTCCTTCTTTATTAAAGGAGTTTATTGCCTCACGAATCAACTGCCATAAAAATGTTTAGGATCCGTCAAGTACGAGCGGATTTACAGAGGTTTGTTGCACGCTGTAATTGCATTCTCTCTTCTCTCGTCCCAACGAGTATGCTGAAAGCTAAGCAGGGAGAGATGGCACGGGAGAAAGAAGTTACGTCACGTGCGTGTCATGACCTTGAGTGTTTTTCTTTTCTTTTTCTCTTCAATAATAATATCTGGGGTGTGACGTCCCAAAACCACGATATGATTATGAGAGACGCCGTAGTGGAGGGCTCCAGAAATTTCGACCACCTGGGGTTCTTTAATGTGCACCTAAATCTATGTAGACGGACCTCAAACATTTTCGCCCCCATCGAAAATGCAGCCGCCGCAGCCAGGATTCGATCCCGTGACCTTCGGGTCAACAGTTGAGCGCCATAACCACTAGACCACCGTGGCAGGGCTCTTTTTTTTTTCTTCTTCAAACATGTGGCTTTCTTTCAGTTTGATTGCAAGCGTGTGCGCAGGCTGCAGCCGCAGTAACTCTGCAGCTCACGATGCTCAAATCAGCCAATGGTCATGAATTTGGGTATATGGTGTGGTCATTTGGGCATACGGAATCAATTGTAGAAAGAAGAGGGAATGATTTTTAGCCCACTTTGAAAATTAGTTGTAAATTCCAGGCCACGTGCTGCGCTATAATGTTTGGCTCATGTGTTCTCAGGAACCTCGACTACCGATCGGCAGTGTTTTCTGACCATGCTGAAAAAGTGTTGTAAGGCCTCTTCAACAAGTAAAATGCGGCAGGCATCCAATTGCAGCAATCAAGAAGCATGAGGCCAGTTAAATGTTGCAGAATACACATTAATTTACACTTAATAAGATGGTCATCATTCTTAAAGAGCACTGTATCACTTACTATGAGCCGCAACATATCATTTTTCATACTGTTCACAGCATAGAGTTTCCTACAATTACCTAGAGGGAACACTGGTGCTGCGATCGTTCAGCCACCACGGGAATGATGGGTAGTACAGCAGAACCCCGCTGTTACGTTCCTCTCTGTTGTGTTTTCCCGGCTGTTACGTCGTTTTCCGCTGGTCCCAGCATAGCTCCCATAGGATACATTGTATTGTGAACAACGCTGTTACGTCGTAACTGTGGGACCGTTCCCGTATGATACGTCGCGAAGTGCACTCCGAGCCAACCGAGTGACTACCGAAGAGAGCGGCCATGGTGACTTTTCACGCAGCTTGGCCTGGTTTGACCGTAACATTAGCCACATGAGAGGCGCAAGTGACAGGTCATAGAGTTTCTTACAATAATACCTAGAGGGGAATCTGGCGCTAGTGTCTACGTGGACTCCTTGAGTGGCGCTTCAACCACCATGGGAATGATGGGAAGTACAGGCTTCGAATTTGCTTCGGATGGATTAGGTTCTTGAGATTCGTGACGCTCGTTTGCAGAGTGTAAAACAAAGCGATATAAAGTAAAAAGTTTGCGTGACCGCGAGATAGAACAGAAACATGGACAAATTCAACCACCAGGGTATGCATTGCTCTGCAATTGTGTTCCAGATTTGGCATCACAATATAATGAATTATTTTCTTTACAACACTTGAAACAAAACGTGCTTGTCTTTCCCTCGAAAGTACGCATTATCTATTTATGGAAATAACATTACCGTATTGAGTGAGAAACACAACGTATCATCTGCTGCAATGCCAGATGCGTCTGTCCAAGTGCGTCTGCCCCCAACGCATCTCTCGTTTTGTTGTAAAGTCGAGTCAGAGGAGCGCAACGGTGCGTCTACTTAGCTTCGCCGTCGTTTTGTAGTCGATTTGAAAGAGTTTTTGACAAGTAGCGCTTATCACAAAACATCAACTCTATGCAATTTCCTGCACTGGCATGGGATGCTACATCTATACGCAGTGGTGAGTGCACGACACTTTGCTAAATCTGTCAAATACAACATGTAAAGCTGCAACGCCGCAGCAAACCAAGAGATTACTAGTCTTCAGCCTCTTTGAACAACAAAGGCACTGCTTGAGTGCATTGCAATGCACCCTACTGCCCACGCCTTGCGAAGAACGAAACTGAAACTGTAGAAAAAGATCCGTAGATAGTTCGTTAGCTAACGCAATCCAATCCGAAGCCTGTACTTCCCATCATTCCCATGATGGTTAAACGATCGCAGCGCCAGTGTCCTCTTTAGGTTATTGTATGAAACTCTATGCGACAGGTACTTTCGGTTGATGCAAACAAAAGCATAGCCTTCGAGATCCGTACTGCAAAGATGGTGTCTATGACGTAACTGCTCGCGAAAGCAAGGCCATCGAGATTGGCATTTACGTTTTGACAAAAGCATAGCCTTTGAAATTTGTATTGCAAAGATGGCGTCTATGACGTAATTACTTGCGAAAGCAAGGCCTTCGAGATTGGCATGGCGTAGACTCACCATCATCATTATTTGTCGGAGGAGTTCGAGCTGGTTGGAGTTCGCGTGGTCGTGCGCGCGGTTCGCGGTCGGATTCACCGCGCTGGTCGTGATTGCATGTGCTTAGTTCTTTTATGCCAACAGCTGTTGGTTCTAAAAAAATCGCATACGTTGATTACATTTTTGTGGATGACGCCGTCCCCAGCTGCGCGTTTCTATCCGTCAACTAGATCGTGGCTGAGTGCACCAATGTGTGCACCAGTGACGAAATTTAGGAGTTGGTGGAGCAGGGGTTATTTTCTTCGATGACCGCTTTCAGGAGGTACATCTACTTTCGCTAAGTGTTCGACCGGTTACTACAAGCCACGGTGGCCCGAAACTATGCCAATAGCCCTACAGTATCACTCGGAGATGCTGACGCAACCGGCGACAATCTCGCGAAGGTATCTCCATAAGTGATCGCTTGCCAGGTGCCGGCCGTGGTGGCACTAGATTTATGAAAAGAATGTTACACTGCAGGTGCTCGAAAAATGTTTCGTGCTGCTCGGACATAAGTAAAAGCACCAGGCAACATTGCACAGTTTTTCGCGCGTAAGCATTGAAATTAAATTTCGTACTACTAAATATTTTGTCGTTTTTCCTGTTTCTCGACTCTTGCGTTTCCAGTGTCTTACGTTTATTTCCTACGGTCCCTTTGAAAATGTATCAGCGGGGTTCTACTGTACACAGATTTGCCTAATCTTTGTACTTAAGGCTTCGAACACACTTGTGGCTTTGTTTATTGCTGTGTTATGGCATTCGTTTCGGATAAAAGAATGGACTGTTGTGAACTTCGTGACCAGATTTCAATTGGTGAGCCTAAAAAGGTTAAAATGGTGAAGTGTAACTGCTGACTTTTGCTCAACTTCGTATTGTGACAAAGTGGATACAGGCGACGCGGAGCCAAACGGAGCCAAAAGAATGAAGTTTAGACAAATCCGTGAACCCATCATTCCCATGCTGGCTGAAGCGCCATGCGTTGCAGCTCCCATAGACATTAGCGCCAGAGTTCCCGCTAGTGCATCTATAAGAAACTCTAAGGTTCAGAGACTTCATAACACTCAGTAAGCAAAATGATGGCCCATGGCTGCACGAATCTCATTGCTAGTTTGCCCTGCAAAGCATACAATTCTCAGGAACTTTCTCAGTACTGGCTTAGCATGTAAAATATTGTTATCTGGAAAGACAGACAGAAGGCTATGCACGGATATATACTATATTTACAAGCAAATACAGCTCGCTAGCTTAAAGGTAACAGCATAACGGCATTGTCAATAGCACTACCAACACTTTATTTTTATTAATGAGGTTCTTAAATAAAATTCTAAAAGGTGCCATAATGGCATTCCACATTGGCATTGTGTGCCCTCCCATTCCCATTTCACTGGTTTCATTTTCAGCAGCACTTAAGTAAAGTTTGAGCTTGTACTAGTCAGTAGATCATAAACAATAGCATAAAAAAATGGATGGAAGCTATAATCGCTCACTGTTTCTCTGTCAAGCAGTCGCAGATGACTTCGAAGAAAGACTCAATGTACGGAATCTCTTTCCCAGTTTGCTTCGCTTGCCTGTAAAAAGGAAAAGAAAATGTGTCAACCAAGGCTCAAAACAGCATCTTCATGGTAGCTAAGATAAAGACGATTTTCTGAGGTTGATACAATGGCACTGAACACGTAAGGGCTCGACTAATGGTTAAAAGATTGTCATCAAACTGGAGGTTACGCCGGGACTTCAGTTTGTCATCAAACTGAAGTTTACGCCGGGACCACAAATCTGAGCAGAAGCGAACCACCGCGGAAAGCACGCCGCGGGGCGCCTGCTGTTTTGTTTGCCCCATAAATCTGACGTCACTTCAGCCACACTTTTCGCAATGCATTGGGATACGATAGGGCCTCTCCTTAGTTTTTCCTTCCTCCATGGCACTATAATATACCGCAGTGTTATGGAACACAGGTAAAGAAACAGAGCCCCATGCCATTAAGAAAGTACATGAAGTAAATAAGTATACAAAAGAAAACTAACACACACAAAAAAAGACACGTATATCTAACTTCCACCTGTACAGAGACATGTAAAGGAGCTGCATAAAAGATCCTGGCTTACCCGATCTCAAGGAGTGGCTGCAGACAGGACTGCTGCAGCAAGGAGCGGAAGACTTTCAGGACACAAACCTTGGCATATGACAACCGTTTCTTGATCATTGAGAAGACCCTACGCGCACACACGCACACACACAAAGAAAACTGTTGAAAGGTCACTGAATGACAAAACATCCAATGGGAAACACTACAGACAAACACTGGATCACAGTTTAGCCAGTTAACTGTGCTTTCACAACTCTGTTTTCATTACGTTTGTAGCAATATACTATGTTATTCAATCATTAGAACAGAAAAGTAAGGTCAATGTTCCATTCTTGAATTTTGTGGCAAGTACCCTTTGCCACATACAGATGATGCGATCTGCTGTATTCCTGATCTGTTAAAATATTGGAAATCAATAATTTTCGGTGTTTGCTGAATGCCCAAGCTAGTGGACGTGACGAAAACAATAAGATGTGCACAAATGGACCATTTTTGCCACCACTACACAAGCTCTCACCACTAATGCCAGAGCTTGTGTTCTAGCTGCAAGCATAACGCCAACAAAGTGGTTATCAGGCTGCTTACGGTTCGAAAGGCTTCGACTTGTTGCGACGTACAAGCTCCTCCTTCAGTACGAGGAAAGTGGCATCGAAAAACCTTGCTAACCTGCAAATATAAGTCAGTGCTGTTTCACAATTTTGTGGCAACGCACGCAACATGACCTTTCCCAAATTCAAAGGCAAACAACAATCACGATGTGGAACACGTCTTTCTCCACCCTGTATGCGAAGTTATCACCCAGCATATGAAGTCAATAAATTCATCACCATCTGTGCTTCAAAAAGCATGTGAAGGCAGCTGCGTTCCTATAAATTACAATTCAATACAGAAAACAGCAAATTGGAATGCATTCCACACCCGGCTAATTCCCGAAGACACAAAGTGGTAGCACCGGGGGCAACCAGCTGTTTAAAACTTTTAACCACTTAAAAGCAGTCTGTTGGACCAAATATTGGTGCTTGAGCAAAAAAATGGGCCATTGTACTACATTTTCTAATACACAAAAACATGCAATGAAGCTCTAGTTTATTTTACAGTGTACACACTAATGTTTTTGCTGCAAGTGACATAAGTGCTCAGTTTCTGTCTATGCTTCGGAAAACATTTCAGAAACTGCTTTTTTAATTGGAAAAGATGCAGCTCTGGTCCTTTGATGTATTGCAAATACAACACAAGACCGTCATAAACCAGTAAAAGCATCAAAAAAATTTAGTAAGAATGGCTGCTGCTTGCTTCCATAAAGCCTAGAGTACCAGTACTACTCTCGGTAGTTAAGGCTCTATGGCACGGTGGGCCTGTAGGTGCATGAACCAATCAGGAAGGCAAGCACATCTACAGTAGGTACGCGCAAGAATTTTATCATCTTGTGCTTTGTTGGTGACCTGTCCTTTATTCCCACTTCGCATTGTTGTTGGCCGGGGTTTAGTTGCCCATGCAAGCATCTGTATCTGGGGGCCCCACGTCCTCAGTACTGCTACACAGTGCAGATACCAGTATTAAATTTCAAGTCTTCTAGGTTTAGGATTTACAAATGCAGTAAGACTGCTCCTCACCTCGGGCCCACATTCTCGAGGGTGAAGATCTTAGCAGCTGTTGGGTAGACATTGAGGAACGTTGCCAGGGTGGCGGCAATGTCCACCGTGTACGTGATACGGTCGAGCAGCTTCCAGAAAGGCATAAGGCACAGCTCTGAAAACTCCGCCTTGCCCTCGTCCAGGCGCCGTGGCATGGCGTTGAAATCGCTGTCATCCTGGGACTGGATGGACTGCTCTGCCCTCTCAAAAGACTGCAAATTTTGAACAGTCATCGTAAGTAAAGCAGCAGCTAATAATACTGCAACATCGCATGCCCCGGTAAACACGCAGATACAAGACAGCAGACATCTATGACGAATATGAAGGAGGAGTGTAAATTTTTTGCCTAATAAGAGATAATATCTCTCTCCCTCTTTCTTTTTTTGCAGATCACTTATGAGGCAGGGCTGCATCCAGAGGATCAGATACAAGTGTGAGGAGGCATTCTGCATGCTCATTACTTGCGTGCTAAAAATGCCACCAAGTGTGGAGGGAGAAGGGAAAGGTGGGCAGTGTCCCCTATGCCAGTCTTTTCAGCGACACTGATTTTAGTTATGTGTGTTGACCAAGTCAGCGAATACTGGTTGTTCCGTTCTGTCAGTCACTGTGCCGAGTTTCAAGTCTCATCAGATGAAGTGAACTCGAAATGTGGTCAATCAAGAGCGCAGACACCGATGTGCACAATGAAACAAGAAGACTGGTTTTATGGAAAACCATGCAAAGATCTTGAGCATAATAGCAACCAGCCCAAACTACTACCTTCTATGCAAAGATCTCCTAAACACCAAGCTTTCCGAATAAAGGAAAGAAGTGTTAATTTCAAGGGCTCGTTTTCTTTGTTATACACAATATTAATGAGAACTAAAGACAATAATGCCAAGGAAAGTATAGGGATGTTTTAGTAATAATTGTAAGGTAATTGTGAAGAAAGAAAAGTGGACGAAAAGATAGCATGCCGCGGGCAGGGACCGAACCTGCGACCTTCGAATAATGCGTCCGATGCTCTACCAACTGAGCTACCGCGGCGGCCATCCCCCGTCCATTTATAGGGTATATATGTGCATTAAAGTGGGAGCGTCAGTCAGCGCCGCCCGTAGCCATGACGGCGAGTGTGGAAACACTCTTTTTCTGCCTGTTGGCGTCACGTAGCACGTGAACTTATTACGAGCTGGCAGCTGACACATAATCCCTCGCATACTACCTGAAAGCTCAAGTCTGCCAGAACGAGACACTCGCTAGAATGAAGGAAAGAAGTGTTAATTTCAAGGGCTCGTTTTCTTTGTTATACACAATATTAATGAGAACTAACAGACAATAATGCCAAGAAAAGTATAAGGGATGTTTTTAGTAATAATTGTAAGGTAATTGTGAAGAAAGAAAAGGGACGAAAAGATAGCATGCCGCGGGCAGGGACCGAACCTGCAACCTTCGAATAACGCAACGCCAACAGGAAGAAAAAGAGTGTTCCACACTCGCCGTCATGGCTACTGGCGGCGCTGACTGACGCTCCCACGTTTAAATGCACATATACACCCTATAAAGTGGACGGGGGGATGGCCGCCGCGGTAGCTCAGTTGGTAGAGCATCGGACGCTTGGTGGTGTTTCATAGTTGTCTTATCAAGAATGAGGCAATGTAGAGGCCGAATTGTATTATGTACGTGATTTGGTGCAACCAAAATGTTGCCGACAACACTTTACACGTGCTAGGCAAAAATGCCATTTCCTCAGCCTCTCCTCCTCTTTCAACTTCTGTGGAAGCCCAACTGATGTGGCAGACAAGGGTCTGCTCCCTTCAAGTCCGAAGTTCCAAATCTGCCTCGTAGACGTTGATATATAAGAACATCTGAAATTCTGGATGCTAAAAAGCTTCGGCTTCCGATTTTTCGGACTTCCTGCATAAATTTCAGGTCCAAAACAGCATTAACTGAGCCCCCACCTCCGCCACATCTTTCATCTCCATGTTGGAACCAGCGTTTTCTTGAGTTAATACATTTGCGACCATAGCGGAGCTTGAAAGGCAGCTTTACCGCTATACCGGGGTGTGATGAGGTGAAGCATTTTGAAAACCTAGGGACCACTTCCAATCGGACGTTGACTCTCTCTTGGCTAAGTTCGACCGTAACGGAGCTTGAAAGGCAGCTTTGCCGCAATACCGGGGTGTGATGAGGTGAAGCATATTGAAAACCTAGGGACCACTTTCAATCGGACGTTGTCTCTTGGCTAAGTTCGACCGTAACAGAGCTTGAAAGGCAGCTTTGCCGCAATACCGGGGTGTGATGAAGTGAAGCATATTGAAATCTAGGGTAGAGCACTGCACGGGCTCGGGCCTACCCGAAAACCCGGGCCCGGCCCGGCCCGTGGGCCGGGCCGGGCCGGGTAAAGTAGTTCTCACGGCGGGCCCGGGCCGGGCTCGGGCTTGAAGCTTCGGGCTTAGGGCCGGGCCCGGGTTTGAGATGGCGGGCTCGGTCGGGCCGGCTTGGAATTTGCTGGGTTCTTAAATGGACACTATAATGAAGCACTGAAGCGGTTTTAGACTGATAAAGTGAAGTCTAAGAACTCGAATGTCATTCATTTCACGATCGTACGTTTATTATCAGACGAGAAAATCAAGGTCAGAATTCCATTTTTTAAATTTCGCGCCAAAATCTCGGAGCGGGACGCCACGGATTTCAAACTGTACTGTCGTATTTGGGACATTGGCTCTATAAAATTTCCTGAAACTTGGTATGCTAAGTCTATGGCCCCCTCAGAGGTCAATGTACTTCATTTTTAGTGATTAGGAACTACGTAGGCCCCATTAGGACGCCGTCAGAATCGAAGATGTCGCGGTGTCTGCTGCGCGAACTTAAAGGGGCGTCGCCACCCGCATTTACCTTTTTGCGCGTTTTTCCGACTTACCAAGAGTCTTTTCCCGGCGAGCGTGGTGATTTTAGGAATTGCTAAGGAGTAATTTACTGATAATAGAGAACTTGTTTTTCTTTCTAGTGCCCCTTCATGTTTGTTCCACATACCTTGTGTATACATACATATATGTTTCACATTTTCTCTCGAAAAAAAAAACTATTTTTTTATGTGGGGCAAGCTATTTAGAGAAATTTTATTAGAGACAAGTACTGAACTTCTTTTTGTGCTTTGCATATGGGCGGCTACTTGATTATTGTTAAACGGGCGAGCTAAAAGTAGATATACCAGGCGCTTATATAGTTAAAATGTCGTTATTCTGTGCTTTATTTGCATTCGTTATGATTTTATATCCCAAATGTTATCCTGTAATCGCAGTAATAAATGTAATATAATAAATATATACCTGTAACTTATCGCAAGACCGATCATAGAGCTCCAAAGCGAGGAAACGTTTTTGAAGTTTCCAGCCCTCCACTAAAACGAAAGGACTGCACGGAGTCTCGTTACATAGAATTCCTATAAGAGACATTCTTTTTCCGTGGCTTCGTCATGGCCCCCAGTGGTCATGTGAAACGAGATGGACGTGCACAGCCTGCTTGGTGCGCCCAATTTGTTAACATTTGTACTTTCGCCTCTTCCCGCTATATCAGGGGTCTCAAACCCCATCTCAGCTAACGGGCCGCATTCACCAAAATTTACTCCCGTAAGGGCCAGGACAGTAACGCAGCTTAAAGCGCGAGGGGGGGCGGGGGAGGGGGGGGGGGCTAGGTCGTACCAAATGTCAGCTAACGTTGCCATTTAAAAGAATAGCTTTCCCATATGTCACATATGGGTCGTTTCTGAAGGGTATTTGGCGGCAAGATTCCAACATATCGATACTTATCTTCAACATGACTAAAATCAGGACGCCGATTTTGAAATATAGTTTTGCTTCACGGTTAGGTATTAAGGGTAGTTGGCGGCAAGATTCCAACATATCGATACCTGTGTTCAACATGACTAAAATCAGGACGCCGATTTTGAAATATAGAGTTTTGCTTCACGGTTAGGTGTGTGAGAGCTACATGACACTGCCACAACACCGTTGGAATCTGCAGGAATAGCATAGCTTCAAACAGCATAAGGCGCGAGGCAAAATATATTCGCTTGACGAAATATCAGGCTTGAAAAAAGACAATTAAGAATTCCGTGCCGGGTTATGTCCCTTTACCTCGAACAATAGGCATTCAATGAATACGCGTCGAGAAGCTTATTCGCGCCTTTATTACCAAATTGTAACGAACACCAAAAATAGATCGAAATCGCTTCGTGCACCTCCTGCCAGTCCTACCCGCGTAGTGCAGTGGTCACCTTCTCCCAGTACAACAGTATCGTTAGGAAGTCATAAAGCATTATGATACGGAAGAAAAGAAGAGCGCGGTGCAAACCGTTCATAACATACGCTGCTGAAAACTGCAAGCAGAATCCCTCAGAAAGGAGTTTTATAGGTGATACTGAAGAGTGTCACACGTTCGGGAAATAGAAATGAAATAAGCTGCACAGCTACATTCATTCTGCAGAGGTCCACAAAGACATCCTGAATTTGCTCCATTGGTGGAAGTTAGAACAACGACTGCCGACGCCTTCACATTTCGCAAGGCAGATGTGCACCCCTGCGGCTAGCGCGGCAGTGCAAGAAACTTTAGCGGGCAGGATATGTAATACAACGGGTATGGCGTGCTTAAAGCCGGAATCTCTAGATAATTTGAATTTTTGCACAATAACACGTGAAGAAATAAACTATAAATATGCCACAAAGACTTATGGACTGTATATAGTAGCCGTGTGACATATGAAATATATATGATATATGAAAAGAATGCTACCAGAAATACATTTTTCGTCCTTTCGGTTGCCTATACGTATTTCTAAAAGTACACGTGGTGCACACGGTTCGTTATAATTTTTATCTAGGTTAGTGTACATACAGCAAGGTAATAAACTTGCCTTTCTTCCTCCATCTTGCTGTGGCAAGGTACTATCATGCTGAAGACGTGTTACACATCCAGAACGGCACACGATTGGCTTTGTCGTTAGAGCATGTTTTAAGTTTCAGTAAAGAGCGCAATGAGAGCGTTGTGTTCTCTGTCTCCTCTGTTTTTATTGCATTTCCTATCGAAACTGAACTCATGCTCCAAATCACTTTCCTTGCTGCAATATCTGCTACAAAACGCTCTTGATGATCCCCATTGCATTAGCAAAAAAAGAAAAAAAGTTATAGTATACCATTGCCGAACAGACGTTCATTGTACCCAGTATGTCCACTCAACTCTTTCCTCCGTGAGCCCCTTTTTACACGAAATTACCGTAGGTTAAAGTAGAATTGTTAGCGAAATATTCGCCAACAAAGCGTACATATTTGCTACTTAAAACACTTTGCTGTAGATTCTATGTTCTGGGCAACACCACCTATAATATTGGCTCGGGCCTCTGTCGGGCCTGATCTGCCGTCGGGCCGGTCGGGCCGGGTAGGCGAAATTTTTTCTCGGGTTCGGGCCGGCTCGGGCCGCGTATTGAATCACCGGGCCGGGCTCGGGCGGGTAAACTTGAACGAGTTCCGGGCCCGGGCCGGGCATCACGGCCCGTGCAGTGCTCTAATCTAGGGACCACTTCCAATCGGGCGTTGACTGTGTCTTGGCTAAGTTCGACCGTAACGGAGCTTGAAAGGCAGCTTTGCCGCAATAGCGGGGTGTGATGAGGTGAAGCACATTGAAAATCTATGGACCACTTCCAATCGGACGTTGACTGTGGCTTGGCCAAGTTCGACCGTAACGGAGCTTGAAAGGCAGCTTTGCCGCAATGCGAGAGTGTAATGAGGTGAATTATATTGAAAATCTGAAGGGGTCACTTTCAATCGGACATTGACTGTAGGTATTTGTTTTCGGGAAGTTCGAATAGTAAAATTCCAGTGTGAATCGAATTGAATAGCAAACACTATTCGAAAAATATTCGAAATTTCGAATATTCGCACACCCCTACCTACAATATAACTGTTGGGGTTTCACGTCCTAAAACATTGATATGGTTATGAGAGACGCCGCGGTGGACGGCTCTGGAAGTTTGGACCACCTGGGGTTTAACATGCACCTAAATCTAAGCACATGGGCCTCTAGCATTTTGCCTCCACTGGAATGCAGCCACCGCAACCGGGATTCGATCCTACTACCTTTGGGTCAGCAGTCGAGCACCACAACCACTAGACTGCCACTAGAACACCGCGGTGGGTGTGTATCATCTGTATCAAAGCTCACCATAAGCATGGTGTCCTCGATGTCCTTCAGGTCCGAGCTGTACTTAGGCTGACAGTTCATGATGTGCTCCACCATGCGACACACCAAGTCGTGGTTCGACCTCTCAAACAACATGCAGATGTCGAAGATCTTGGGAATGTCGAAGATGAAGTTTTCGTAGATGAGATCCGCAAATTTCTCTTTGTCAATGAAGTTGACCTGCAAGTGCGCAAAGTTTTGAACAAAGTCTCACAGTTACAGTGCTCTTTGGAACTCAATTTCTAGATTCAATGTTCGCCGTTGAATCTAGAAACATCGTTCATCGAGGCATCTTTCTCCCCTGTGCGCAGTTACAATTCCTGTGTTCCACAACTTGTACGCGGCGGCGAGTGCCAATTGCTTTCACAAAATAACCTTCCAATAACTTTTCAAAAAAGGCATGTTTATTGCAACCACCTTCAGCTGTATCTAATGAGCAATTCATCTGGTTCGGCTCTACAAGGTAGCTAACATTATGCCAAAACTTATGGTATTTCCATAATACAAAGCATTACTTACATACCTTGAAAGCATAGCTTCCTGCACACCTTTTCTTTGCATGTCATAGTGCCCTTACATTTATTATTACAATAAAAGCTCGTTAATTCGACACCCATTAATTAGTAAATTCAGATAACTCGGACGGCTCTAGTGGTCCCGGCCAAAGTGGGACCAAACCTTCGTCAATTCGTCAGAATTGGGCTCCACACCGCTCAATTCGGGCAAATGCTGACGGCTGCCGCTACACAAAAGTGTGGTAAAGCAGCGCTGGCACCACTGGAGCGAAACCGAAACCTGAGTGACATCGCCATCGTCCTCAACTAGTGGGGGCGATCGCAGCGTCACCGAACGACGGCGTCTTCTTTCTTCGCTCCACTGCGCCTCCGACGCCATTTTCCCTTGTGTTGTGTCGGCACCATCTCTTCTTGCGGAGTTCTCTTTTTTTCCCCCGTTGTGACCGTGTTTACATGTGAGGCCTGAGCATGCGGCAGTAGCTGACGATGGCATCGACGAGGCGTCAGCCGAGTCCACCGACGATGACTGCCCGACCTTCGATGCTGTCCTTCCCACAGATATGACCCTTCAGGACTACATCGCGATTGATGAATGTGTCGCCACGACTGGTCTCCTACCCGATCAAGAAATTATTAATGATGTAGTGACCTCATCGCACCTCACGGGAAGTCTCGGAGGCACTTTTGATATTAGAGGACGTTTGCCTGAGCACTTCCAACAGTTTGCGTGCTGTTGGCCATTTGAAAGAGTTAAGAAAAATTGTAATGTCAGCCGGAATCTGCGCGAAAACACAGACGACCATTAAAAAATACTTCAGCAAATAAAGGTATGCTTCTCCAACTTGATTTCAATGTTGTTTTTCCTGTTCATTCGTTAATTCGGCATTTGGTTAATTCGGACATTTTTTCCGGTCGCGTGAAATCCGAATTAATGAGCTTTTACTGTATTATTATTATTATTATTGCATGAAAATTCAAGAAATGCTTTCACTGCATTTTTGTCAGTGCTATTTCTTCTTTTTAATGAAAAAAGAATGAAGTTAAGCAAAATATTTGCAGATTTCTTTGCTCATATACCACACTTTTTTTTTGTTCAGTACATTATTGATCCAATCCTTGCTTACAATCTTTCCCTGACCAGAGCTTAAAAAATTTTCACTGCACCATAACAGCCCAAGTAAAATAAAATAAAGTAAAACCTGGATATAACGAAATTGACAAATTCCTGAAAAAAATTCGTTACAAACAGGTTTTCGTTACATGCAGTTTCAGCGCGAAAATTCGAAAGAGAAACAGGCAAATTAAACAAAAGGGGAACTGAAGGTAGAGCTCACCCAAAACATTTATTTAGTGGCAAAAAATTGCGTTGTTTTGCTCTATTGCTTATCGTGAGGGATGGCAATACTGAACATCTGTAGGATATCAATATAAAACTGCTTCGTCATCGTCTAGCCGTGGCCTCCAAGATTAGCTCCGGCAACGCGCCGTCGCGTTGCCGGAGCTAATTGCAAAGGCCATGGTCTAGCAAACCTACAGCGCAGTGCAAGACGAGAAACCGCATGACGAGTCGACCTTCAGAGATCCGTCATTGTCACCGTGGTCTTGGGCAGTTTCCACCAATGCCTAATCTGACATCTCGGTAGTGACGACACAGTTGTCCGCATTAAAAAAAATGAATCGCAAAGCTGGACGTCGTCAGGGGCTGCTCCACACGTGTGCATGGCGTCGAAAACGAAGAGCGAACGGCACGGATACCATGCGCTCTCCATATGCAGTGTGGCCCCACATATGCGGCGCGAAATCGAGGCGGAACGACAGAGACCAAGAATTTTTTTGCGTGGCGTCACCTGGTGTCATGCTGACGAAGTGCAATTCTGAGACTTCTGCAACAACCAAAGAGTGGCGATTTTTCTTTTTTCCTTTTTTTTTTTTGAAGAAAGCTGTGCGGTTAGCGTGGGGCACCTGGAAGCGGCTGGATGAGGTTTGAAGGGGGGGGGGCTTGAGGGGCGCAGGCCCACCTCAAGCAAGCCTGCATGCACGCACGAGCACTCGCTCTTGCCTCGCAGCCACCAGGGCTTCAAGCGCGCCATGCGTGATGCCGCAGCTTTGCGCTCCGTCGTTGGGGGGGAACCGCAGATGATGCATGCGACTCCTGCTTGTGCCAAAATGGCAAAATTCGGGGCAAAATCTGTACATTGTCGGCAGCGAAAATTCATTTATCAAGGGTGTCTCTCGCTGCCACTTTGTTACATAGAGGTCGCAAATACGTGTGCTTCTATGCAGTAAAGGCGGTGAATACAAGAACTTCGTAATATTGAGGAATTCGTTGCATGGAGGTTTGTTATAGGCAGGTTTAACTGTACCTACTGTTGGTATATGTTTAACCTATACCAACACAATGATGTAGCAGTTGAAATTAAAGAAGTTTAGTCATTCTCTTTTAGTCATTCCATTCTTACAGAAGAACTAACAAAAAGTAGGTTTTGAAAAAAAAACATCAGTACTACAGCAAAAACCCCAGCGATACGATCAGGTCTCTCAGTGTCCTTTTATAAAATGCCAAGAAGTGTGAGAGGGAGAAAGGGAATTTTTTCGAGGGGCTCATTTCTTTGTTATACACAACCAAACGAATCCAACAAAGTTAGGCCAAGGAAAGTGTAGGGGACATTAACTGTTGCCTTTAACTGTTGTGTAGCAATCATGACGTAAATTGTAATGAATTAAAGTGAATGAAAGATCACCCCATCGGTGGTATCTGAACAAGCAAACTTTGTATACTTTTTCGTTCACTTTAATTCGTTATAATTTACACTATAATTACTACACAACAGTTAAAGGCAACAATTAATGCCCTCTCTGCTTTCCTTGGCTTAACTATCTATTGGATTCATTTGGTTGCGTCTAACAAAGGAGTATGAGGCATCAAGTCGTCGACGTAAGTTCTCAGTCCCCACCTTGGACTCCTTATTCGTGGAAAGACGAAGGAATGTTCGGAACACCAACTTATGCACTCGTTCGTCGGCCTCCTGCATCTCCTTTGTGATGGTGTACCGGTGCAGTCCCGTGTACCTGGTCGACAAAAAAAAAAAAAAAAAAAAAAAAGCACGTTGTTCAACTCGGCAACTGCAACAAAGTAAGCATTTATGCAGCCTGCACAACTGCAATGTTGGCTCAATTGACTGCACATCATGTATTTTTAAGTAAACACTGCCACAAAGTTATGAAAATGCTACCAGCTTGCAGTCCAGTTTCAACGATCCGTACTCGTTAGTAATATGATGTCTAATAAGTACATGAAATCTGGCCCTTATTTTGTGAACGTGGGCACATCCAGTGGTCCCGATTAAATTACGATTCTGCTTGCATAGCAATTTCATGACAAGGCACTGCAGGTAATGGTCAAGAACCTTTGTTGGGATTACCTGGACAAAATATAAGTGTACGTAGATATGGCTATTATGATATTAAATCACACAATTAATGTAAGTGTAGATGGATACGGCTGTTATGACATTAAAATGACACAATTTATTTTTAAACAGAAACCTATTGATTTACATGCATCACAGCACCCAGAAAGCAATTAAAAAGCATGCACTGGTAATAACCCCAACAGTTATTGTGGGGTAAATAGAAGAAAAACATGAATGAAAATACCTCGACCCGTACCACAAGTATAACGGGTTTGGTAATAACCACAGGCAAACCAGAGCACTGCTTCGATTCTACAAGTAAGGAGCGTCTAATAATGCAATCTCACTTCGTTTGTACTTAAAACAACAGCCGCCAGAAAGACTGGCTCCGTATCTCGTTTTCTCGGTTGCTTGAGCTCGTCAGCTTGCCTCCTATTTGCCTTGTATCGTATAGTGGTTGCCTCAGAAAACGTAGGTGCTTACCAGTACAGTAAGCACCTACGTACAAATCAATGCAAAAGAATTTTTTGGCACAGTCCCCAGGGAGATGCACATGTAAGTCCATGTGCCCGTAACAGTGCGACAGCGAAAGAACAACGAGTGGGCGAATCCTGGAGATGATGAAATACTTAAAATAGCAAGGAGATGCAAACAGAGGCACTTGAGGTCTCAAAAAAGGTTCTATTTCAGGACAGCACATTTACCACAAAGACTAGCACCTATATGATGCAGTCAACACAGAAAAAGAGTATGCTGCAAATTTTGCCACAACAATAAATTAGA